>NC_088356.1:47434732-47734732 GCF_036884655.1 Musa acuminata AAA Group
ATGTATAAGATGGTGCATTCTTGCAGTTGTGTGCAAATACGGAACTGGTTTGACTATCGTAACCATATCTGTATTGTAAGTATATGAGTTGTGATAATTTCCCTACTTTCCCAAATACAGTTGGGAGTTGAAAATATCTGTCAACTTAAATGATCTTAACAGGTATTTGAGAAGCTTGGTCCAAGCTTATACGATTTTCTACGCAAAAACAGTTATCGCTCATTTCCAATTGATCTTGTCCGCGAGTTTGCCAGACAACTATTGGAATGTGTAGCATGTGTGTAGACAGTACTTCCACATCTTTTTTTTTATTGTTCATCTTCATCTGTGTTTTTCTGCTTGTTTTGTTTTACCCTTATGGTTATATAACCTATAAAAATTGTGGTAGTAAAAGTGTGATAATTTCTCTCTCTCTCTTTTTTTTTTCATCGAGGCAACAAGAAAATTACCTGACAAGTTCGTCCATTATATCCTCCGTAGACGAATACCAACGATAAGTTTTAACGAGATTATGAACTCCATCCACAATTCACTGCCTAATGCAGGTGTGCTATGTATGACTTGGTTATGTCAATTTGATAGCAATTATTTATGTACTTGGGTGATTTGTTGTTGGGTCATGACGGTGCATCTCTTTCACACACACTTTAGTCATTGGTTATATTGGGTATTGATAAATTATTGATTGACATAAAAGAACTAATTGAAATTAAGTAAGAAAGTATTTGAGAAATTTAAGATTATATCCTTAATATTTCTAATAAGGTTTTAAGCTCATCGACATTGGATATTGGGAATGAATATATGATAATAAAAAATAATATGAAAGACTCATAATATTTTGGTAAGAAGAAGCGAAAAAGAAATGTGTCTTGCTAATATACTCAACCTAAGTAATTTGTCCTTTGCTTCGACCAAGTAATTTGTCGCCATCTTTCAATAATTTATCCAATTAACATTAATTAAGTCCTAATGATGATAAAAAGTAGGTAGAACAAAGTCAAATGTGATCACTACTAACGTCCTAATACAGCCCCCTAGATTTCCCAGTAAGGCAATGAGCCAAAACTTTAAATTTATATTTAAAATAATATTTATAAATAAAATAAATAATATGAGGAGTATTTATCGGTTCATGCACATTATTTTGGATATAAATTGATATGCATGAACTAGGCTTATTATCTACTTCATTCGTGAATAAAGTAGATATTGCCCAAAATAATATGCATGAATATTGAATAAATATGTATAACCAAAATTTATTTATCGATTCAGAAAATAAAATGACATGAGAATGCATGAACCTAAAATGGGTACATAAACATAGTAGACAACCAACCATACTATTGCCATTGAAGTAGACAACCAACCAAGGTGCCAATGGGCGGCAGCGGAAAGGAAATGGCCTTTCCAGCTTGGTTCCATCCATCTCTGTGCTATTTTTCTCTTTGATCTTTCTTTCACCAGCTCAGTATCAATATTGATATCAGCCTCTTTGCTTGCTTGGTATCAGTTAAGAGTAGCAGGATTGAACTTTCTGGCAAGTTAGTCGATTTCTCAGTGTGATGATAGTTTTCGTCTTTTTGAACATAAATAAAACAGAAACATCCTTGCGAGAAAGAAGCAAAAGTCTGTTTCTACAAAAGAATTATCTTTTCTTTTCGTACAAGTCTCATTCAAGATACTGATGCGATGATTTCTTCTTCTTCTTCTTCCTGCTTGGAGTCCATCGTCAAAGCACCTCATTTACCACATTGAAACACTAACAATCCCATATCCTCATTTACCACATTGGACCATGTTGTCATGTGTGATAGCAAGATCAAGTAATGACCCAAGGCAACCATGAAGAGTGGAGCTTAGTGTCCCAGATCTTGACGGTCCGATCCTGGCCGCCACTAATCAGCTTATCCGAGTTGTTTTGGAACAAAATGGATCCGCACCCACCTTCATGAGCATGAAGTGTGTGCTTGCAAGACGATGGAACTGTTGATTCCACATGGTCCACATATCCAGCTTCCCTTTGGCGAACGATTCCATCAACTTGTTGTCGCGCAAGTTGTTCAATGCTGGACACCTTCAACTGTTGCATCATGTCCTCATACATTGCATTAACCTGCAAACATGATAAAATGTCAGGGATGCGTGAAAGATGCTTTAGTCTATAGCTAAATAGTAGTGTTAATGACTTTGTTCCAAGTAAAACAAACACGATATTGATGACTTGGTTTCAGGAAAAAAAGGAAGATAATGAACTAATACTGGAAAGACCAAGTGAACTTAGAACTCACAAGGGCATGTGGAAATGGTATCAAACAGAAATAAAACTAGTATTGGAAAAGATCAAGCGTTTAGGCATGGATAAGGCCCAAACTGTTTTACTAAGATACAAACTGATCAATTTCCCCAAATTAATGGTCTCCCGTCAGCTTCTCTTGTATGAATCTTTTAGTATATTTACAAATGATTCACAATGCTGAATAAGACAATTTATCATGTCGTCGAAGATATTGAACTTTGTAAAAACCCAGTGAACTGCACAGAGTCATTCCATCAGCCCAACATGCAACTATATGAGAATACTCGCCATTGCTTGCCTGCCACTTTAAAAAGTTATCCTCCCAAAAGAAAAGAATTCCAATGCATCAACATCAAAGATGAGAAAAAACTTTGGTATTTGATGCATTTTAGGTCCTTTAGCTTGAAGCATTGTTGAAAAATTCAGTTAAGTTGATCCATGATTCAGTCGAGTCACATGTTTCAAAACAAAGTACCAAATTCACAGATGATTTATTAATTATTAATAACATAACCATTAAAGGAAGATGGACAAATTACTCGACAATTAGCATAAGAAGATCTCAGATTTCTTTCTTGGTCTATTTTAGGCAATTGCATCTTGAGCATTTCCAAAACTACCCACAGAGGAAAGAGTCGGGTTGAGTGAAAATACCTCATCGGGAGATAGGATTAAAATGTCACCATAAGAATAAAGGACATAATGAGTTCTTCGATATGGTATAAAGAAAACTCGAAACTGAACAAGCTTATATTGATACATTACTATATATAAAAGTGGCACAGATTCCAGTTCGATACTAATTTCAGTATCCTATCAGACCAGATCCAATATACTAGCCAATATACCGTCATGTACCAATATCATCAAATAAAATATTAAAATTTCAACATGACAGTTTTGTACTATATGAGCTATGACTTTCGATATCAGCATTTAATTGGACCAAAAAATTTATCACTGTACATACAGCTCCAACAAGTATTTAAATCCTTAGATGAACACAGACCAAGATATTATACTTCATATTGGTATAAATTCAATTATACAATTTTTTGAGGCACATTTGCAAAAAGAAAAATCCTATCGATATGAAGTAGACAACCATATGGAAACATTTCATAATTCATTGATAAATTAGAAGGAAAAAGAGTCACCATAAAGCTAGAAATCACTATTATAAGAATTGAAAGTACCTCATTTAGCTTTTCTGCAGAATTCATCTTCTCGAGCATCCAACGATCAATTAAATCCTTGTTCTCAGTCTCTGTTTTTTTCAGTTTCAATCTAATCTCCTCAAGTTGTGCTTTGAGTGACTGGTTTTCACTCATTAACAAATCCAAAGCTTTTGTCTTTTCATCTAGGTCCTGCTTAATTTGTAGGTTTTCTTCCCTGAAACATTTGTTTTTATGAAATTAATATGACCATACTCATACAAATAGCACTTAGTTAAACATGTGTGATACTGGTTGTATAAAGGCAACCTTGCTAGTGAGATGTCATTTTGCAAATTATTAATTGATTCTTCTTTCTCTTGAACAAGGGCTTTTGATTCTCTGCATTCTGCAATTTCTACCACAAGCTGTTCAGATAACCGTGTGTGAGCTTTGTAACATTGTTGCAGTTCCAGCTCAAGGTATATATATATATATATATATATCTCATGTGCTAGAATCCATCATCGGCTTTTTCCTATAATCTATCATGTGTAATTGCAAAAACAAGTAAACGCTATGCAGTTTATCATATGGAATAGTATAATAACAGCATTTGATTCTATGATTTTTTTTAATGTAAAAATAACTTTAAAGATGATACATTTCTAGCACATGATAGATTATAGGAAAAAGCTGATGATGGATTCTAGCACATAAGATATATTAAGATGGCTAAATAAATAAAATCTAGCAAGCAAATAATTACCTCAACACAAGGACGATTGGAGGCAAAAGTGATTAGGGATTCTATAAATATCTAAGCATCTAAGCAAATCAAGAGGTTTGGGGGCATCATTTCTCTTTGAGTTCTTCACCTAAATTGACAATAAATAGATGGGACGAGAAGAGAAAAATGTATTTTTTTATGATTATGGGTTGTTGTATTGAAAAAAATGAAAAGCCGAAAGTAACCCAAATTAGTTTGTTGGCTGGCTGAGGCGATGAGCCAAAACTTTAAATTTATATTTAAAATAATATTCATAAATAAAATAAATAATATGAGGAGAATTTACCGGTTCATGCATATTATTTTTGGATATAAACTGATATGCATGAACTAGACTTATTATCCACTTTCTTCACGAATAAAGTAGATATTATCCAAAATAATATGCATGAATATTGAATAAATATGTATATCCAAAATTTATTTATCGATTCAGAAAATAAAATGACATGAGAGTGCATGAACCTAAAATGGTACATAAACATAGTAGACAACCAACCATACTATTGCCGTTGAAGTAGACAACCCAATGGGTGACAGCGGAAAGGAAGACGAGGAACTATCCAATGTGGCTCGACATTAATAGATTTACTTGTCAATTAGATGTAGCTAAAATAGCCATCCGGTGGTGTCATGTCATCATCCTCTCCTAAAAAGCTCCTTGTCATGAAATAAAATTGATTGCAATTTAGAGGGACTAACTTTCATTTCTCACAATAAGAAAAATACTTTTTTTTTAATATGTGGTTCTACAAAGGAAAACATCATGAGCAAATTCCACTAATTCCATACTATAAAAATCGGTAATTATCGTCCGAAGATCCTATCCAATCCAATCTGTCGACATTATTCCGTCCTTTTTATCTAGTAGATCGATGTCCTTCCTGTCTCAAGAAGCAGGTTGAAGCCCTTTTCTTGGTGCTAGCTAGCACTCTCTCATTGTTGTGTGTGCTTCGTACCATTGGTATTTATTTTGATCTTGTAAAAACCTAGGATGTTGCGCTTTCCATGGCATAATCTGATGGTGTAGTTGTTTGGATTGAGCACCAAACAATATTGTAAGAACCATATTCTGATTTCTTATTGATTATCTATGGTTTCTAGTTGACTATGGTTCTAAATTATGGCAAACTTCTCGTAGCGGTAGCATTCTCCAGCTTGCCGTTGGTTGGGGATGACATCGACATCGCGTCGGAGGAGAAGCTCTTGGACTTGTACGAGAGGTGGCAGAGCCACCATGGCATGTCACGCAGCGTCGACGAGAAGCGCATCCGCTTTGATGTTTTTAAAGAGAACGCTAACTTCGTGTTCGCGTCCAACAAGAAAGCCAAGCCTTACAAGCTTAGCCTCAACAAGTTCGGCGATACGGCGAGGGAGGAGTTCAAGAGGACGTACGCAGGGACGAGGATTCGTCGCCGCAGCACTCTCAGAGGAAGAGGAAATTCTCTGTTGGTAGAGGAAATTCTCCTGGAGTATACCTGTAAACATGATAACTCATTGTGACAAGCATATATGTACATCTTTAAGCACAAGATTGATGTTTCAGTAGAATACAGCAGCATAAGGGTATTCATGAATGTACTGATAGGTTAAAGGAGGATTTGCTTACAAATGACCAAACTTGGTGCCTTGCTCAACCTGCAGGTCGTAAACGGAGACATGCGTAGGACGAGCACTGATGGCACAGCGCAAACTCTCTTCCCACATTTCTTGGGACTGATGGGGCAAGGACGAGATGAGGTCCATGCTCCAATTCTGCAGCTCACTGAAGTCCAAGAGCTTCTCCTCCGACGCGATGTCATCCCCAGCCAAGGGCAAGCTGGAGAATGCAACCGCAACGAGAAGTTTGCCAAAATTTAGAACCATAGTCAACTAGAAACCATAATATCAATCGATAATCAATAAGAAATCAGAATATGGTTCTTACAATATTGTTTGGTGCTCAATCCAAACAACTACACCATCAGATTATGCCATGGAAAGCGCAACATCCTACGTTTTTACAAGATCAAAATAAATACCAATGCTACGAAGCACACACAACAATGAGCATTGAGATGTAGAATCTAATCACACGGAACAGAAGATACCAAGTGTTAGATGATACAAACTCACTTACAAAGACAATAACACACATATATGATAACAAGTTTGCCCTAATCCCAAGTGATGCAAGGTCTCACAACTGCCAGAACCATCCCAGCTTCTTTCCCTTCTTAATCCAAAAATTATTCTTACAGACTATCAACTTTACAAACATTGATTGAAATTACACTAATTCTTAACCACATATGCACTGCAACTGCCACGGGGTAATCAACTTCTTTGCAGCTGATTGGGATTAATTTAATCAGCTTTACAGTATAACACTGAAGACAACCAAGTTCATAATATATATCTCACAACTCCAGAATCATGGAGCGCGGGCAATAGTGAGCTTCTCTCAAGGTCACAGAGCAAAGGAATGAAGTCACCATACAGCTGGAACAAGCAAAATTTTCACGTCCTCATGATATTCTAAACCCTGTTAAACAACAATATACAAATCAAATGAAGCACATGAATGAGCATCATAATTGTTGCATTTAATCCAGAAATCTGCTTAGCCACACATGTTATATTTTGCACATTAAAATAATTAATGTAAAAAAAGAGATTACCTGCAAGGTATTGCGCCACCATAAAAATTATCAACAAGGCAATGCCATATTTTCATAAAAATAGGACGACCATGAATAACCATAATCACTTGCAGTGGTTCACAAGAAAATTCCCTAACTCACTGTCATCTAGTTGTTTGGAATGGTGTGCCATCTCATTTGATATAATTGTTTTTAGATGACACACCAAGTCAGGAACGGATGCACGCATGAGGTGGAAAGAACATATAACCAATGAAACCAAGCAGATGTAGTTATCAGTCCCAACAAGAACCAAGTCATTCGATTATAATTTGAAGGAGAATTTCACTAGATTATTTTTTATCACCAACAACCCTGGTCATAATAGATCTCTTCTTTTTGTTTTTCCAGAATTCATCCTTCTTGCCTTTTTTCGGTTTCAAACCAAATTTGCTATTCAGTATTCCAAGTATAGCACTTCTATCCCTCCGATTTTTTGTTGCAGCTTTGACATCCAAAATAGCCCGCAATTTCTGATAGGATCTGGCCTCAGGCACCTGCCCGCTTCTGACCATTTGCTTGTGATAATAGAATGCTCTAGTAAAATCACGTACACGAACATATGCATATATCATTGTCGAATAAGTTACAGAGTCAGGCTTCAAATTGAGGGCACTCATATCTTTCAGCAACTGTGGTAACTTGCAGTGTTGCCCTCCCCGTGCATATGCATTCATCAGTATATTGTAGGTCATGACTGTTGGCTGCAAGCCAAGCTTTCCAAATTCATGTATCACATCTCTTGCTTGAACATAAAGACCATGTTTAGCCAGACCATCTAGAATAATGTTAAATGTAACTCTTGTACCTTCAACTTTGTTGCTGATCATGGATTTCCATATCTCCATTAATTTATCAGTTTCACCAGCTCGCCTGAATGCATCAAGCAGAGCTGTGTATGTTTCTATTGAGGGTGATATCCCCTCTCTTTTCATATTCTCATATGCGGCATATGCTTTTTCATGCCATCCACCAACTGAATATGCATGAATCAAAGCAGTATATGAGTGTGACGTGGGTTTAATTCCAGCCCTTTTCATCCGCAAAAATGCATCTGCTGCCACGTCACTCATTTTCCTCTGTCTTCCATAGGCACTTATGAGGCAGGTATATGATTTTACATTTGGTTTCAAGCCTAAACCTTGCATCTCAGTTATTAAAGATTCAACTATTTCAGGTTGCATTCTTCTGCTATAGGCATTCATTAGAATGTTGTACGTTGCTGTAGTTGGCTTTAGTCCCTTTTCTTTCAGCTCATGAAAGAGACCTTCTGCCTCCTCAACCTGGTCGGATTTACTATAGGCATCCATCAAGGTGTTGTAAATTATGATGTTGGCTGAAATTCCTTTCCTTTCCATTTCTGCTTGAATGATGAGAGCTTCCTTTTTCAGCCCGTCATCACAGAAGGATTTAATAAGAGTGCCAATGAGTTCCAAACTCCATTTGATACCTTTTCTGTTCATCCTTTCAAAGAATTCCCAGGCATCCTTTGAGTGCTTACCATTTTTCCTCATGATGGTTATCAGAACAGAACAAGTTACATGATCTGGTTTGATGTTGTTGACTTCAAGTGCTTCATACACTTTCCAGGCATCATCATATCTGAAATTTTAAATGAGTAAGATCAGACAAAATATAAAAATTGGTGCAATCAAAAGGGTCACGAAAAGTCAGCCAGGCAAATAGATGCATTAGCTATATGTGTCTTTAAACCAACCAAATCAGCATCACTCAAATGACGATCAAAGGCACAAGTACAAGTGCCACAAGCAAGCTGTTGAATCAGGCCTATAACTGCAAAACCAAGACACTCAAGCTTAACATGCGAGTAGATAAAGGATAATTTTGTTCGATCATCAAGTAAGAACCAGAAAGTATTTCTGATTGCAAAAGGTCCAGGAAAAGATGAGAGAACTTTTCCTCTCAAGACAATGCTGAATTGGTATAATAATATATTTTTCCAAGGATTGATGGGTTACCCCCTCTGCTGCACCATGTTCGTGCACCAGTTTTACATGGAGCCACGATAAGCAACATGGCAAACTGCATGCATCCTTGCTCTGTGCCTCTCTGTATGATGTAATTGTGTCTGCACATGCCGTAGGTATAGCATCTATATGCATGTATGCAAATATGTTCTTCATGTGGGATGTTTTAGTTTGTTGTTCTTCCTCTAGGCTTGCTACAGTATATTTTATATTTCTTCAGATGCCTGGAAATAGGTCAAACATCAAGAAAATTCATCAACCACTGCACAGGCATGAATATATATAATTTTGCAATTAATTGAAACATTATAAAATGACACTACCATACTATGATTTTACATAACCCAAGGACATAGTAAGTCCTAAATTTTCTTAAACCAATAAAACCTCTAATGACGATAAACTTTCATCCAAACATCAATTTGACTTCCACTAGTTCAAATTTCAGGCATCCTTGAAGAACTGAACTTGAGGATAATCATGACTAGTTTGTGTAATACAACTAGCATTCAAGTCTAATCAAATCCAAGTAATAAGAGGCAACAGCAACAAGTCCCCATACTGCTATAGCATTAGAACATATTTCTTCCCAGAAATCATATACAACAGAAGAAAAGGATTTAAACTACTGTATCATATAGGAGTTCCAGCTTTGTCATCTCATAAGAATATGCACAGGCTTTATGTAGCTCAAGATTTTAATTACAATTGATATTTTCATTATGGACTAATTTTTACTGTATCATTCCAACTATCTCCATAAGTAACGGTACCGAGGGTTTTACCTACAGTTGTTATCTAGAAACATTACATAGCAAAAAGCCATGAAGAACAAAAGAACTTCTCACCTCCCGCAGGATGCAAGGCCAGATATGGCAGAGTTATAGACGCATACATCCCTGAATCTCTTCCCCTTGGGCAAGTTCTGAAAGAGAACCATCAGCTTGTCCCCCATGCCCGCTCTACCCAGTACCGGGAATAGCACCGAGCAAGCCCGCGGCGTCACCAGCGACGGCTCCTGCAACCCCATCCACTGAAACAGATAAAGGCACCCCCAAGGCAAGCCCTCCTCCCCCATCCTCCCAAGCAGCTCGATACACTCCCCTTCCCCGATCCTCCCGGCGTAAGGACCCAAGAGTTCCCCCAGCGTGGCGTTCTCCGGGAGGCTCCTCGCGACGCCCAAGATCTCCGCCACGACTCCATCTTCCGCCGGTTGTGGCGGCGACGGCGACGGCGGCTCGAGCACTTGTCCTTCGTCCTCGAGGCCGTCGTGGTCAAGGTCGGCGGAGTCGATGTTGGCGATGTGCCAAGACGTGCGACGGTTCCTCTGTAGGGAGAGGCGGCCGTCCTGCTTGGGGTCATCGGCCGAGGAGGAGGAGCGGAACCTGAAGAACTCGAGAATGGGGTCGGAGGCCTCATCGTCCTCCTTCTCCTCCTCCTCTGCTTCTTCATCGATGTTTCCTTCTTCTGCTGCTGGTCCTTCCTGGTCGAATTCGTTCTCCTCTTCATCGGCTTGGAGATGGGGGAGAAAGATGGGCGACGGAGAGGTAATGGAGGCGGAAGAGGACGAGGAGCATCGGGGAGTTGCTTGGGCTTTGAGGGGTGGGAGATGGAAGCGAATAGGAAGAGGAGGAGGTGAAAGAGGGACGAAGGGGAGGAGCGATGAGGGCTTGTGAGGGCAGAGAGCGGGTGGAGTAGTAGAAGCGTTGGAGGAGGAGGAGAAGGCTCCGAGGGTTCTGAGCGCCATCAACGTTTCCCGATGGATTGCCGAGCCGATTAAATGGATAGCGTCGGAGGAAATAAGCTGAGAGATTATATTACTTAAAATTTTAAAAAAAAATGAATTTTTTTTTTCAAAAAGTTTTTTAATAATTTAAAATAAATGAATGATAATTTTTTCTTATGATAATTACTGTTTCAGTAGTCTGGAATCAGTGGAATTACGCATGATGTTTTCTTTTATGGCAACCAATGATCGGGTTGGGTTCGAGCAAGCGAAACGGATCGAGTTAGACTTTATTGAATATGTGAATGAGTATGATTGGAGTGTAATTAATGTATTTTTATCAAACCAATCTTATTTTCTTTAGAACTAATAGTAAATCATTCTAAGATGTTTAGAATACATTCAAACTTCTCGAACTACTATTGGTGATATGAAAATATGTTTACTGTTTTTTTTTTTTTTTATGTAAATTTAGAGTGATTAATTTTTTAAATATATTTTTTTTTAGAATGAATCTAAGATCGAGTGTAATTCAAACTTCTAAATCTATCAAAACTTGTTCTGAACTATTAAGATGAGATGTTAATATATTTATTATTTTTTATATAAATTTAGGTTAATTAATTTTTAAAATAAAATATTTTTTTGTTGAATGATTGAGTGTAATTAGAGTATAATTTTGAATTTTTACTAAACATATTCAAGTTTCTCTGGAACTACTAAGGTGATATGAAAATATGTTTTTTTTTATTTTTATTTTTATATAAATTTAAGATGATTAACTTTAAAAAAATATTTTTATGTTGAATATGTGATCGAGTATAATTCGAATTAATTTTTATCAAATCAATTTAAAATTATTTTTATATAAATTTAATATATTTTTTCAATATATATTATGTCAATTAAGTAAATTACAAGAAGAAGAAGGAGGTGAGAAGGTAGATAAAGAAGAGGAATACGGGGAGGAAGTGAAGTGAGAGAAGAAGGTGGATTGGGAGGAGGAGGTGGCGGTGGATTGAGAGTAGGAAGAGGCTGATGTAGAGTGGGAGTGGGGTGAGGAGAAGGAGGAGGGTGGTGGAGTGGAAGGTAAGAGGTGGAGTGGGAGGAAGATAGAAGAGAAGAAGCGAAAGGTAACGGGGAAGGGGAGGAAGCGACAAAATGGGAGGATGAGAAGACGGTAAAGGTGGAGCGGGAGGAGTGAGGGTGAAGATGAGGGGGTAATTTGAGAAAATAAAAGGGTAATATAGGATTTTATTAAATCAATTGAAAAGTTAAGATTTAGTTAAATCAGTTGATCCGATTCATTAAAAAAATAGTTTAATTCTAAAAAATCAATTCAAATCTAATTAAAAGGTAATCATTATCATTTTATAATTTGTTGAAGGTATTTTGATGAAAGCATAAATAAAGATATCCTTTGCTAAAATATCATCTCATAAAAGCCAATTAGTATGAGTTTTTTTCTAACAAAATTTGAGGATTTTATTATAATGCGATTCTAACAACATTCGATGAGTTTTTTATTCTATGATAAATTTGAAATAAATTTAATCTAAAAAATATTATATTTTAATAGATTTTATAGACGAGTATAATTCGAATATAACTTGAATACAATGGATTTGACTTGATTCAAAGGGATCCTATCTAAATCGACTTGATTTGGATCGAATTGACCGATTGAGTTTGAAATAACCTAATTCAACAGTATGGATTGTTGAAAAAAAGTGATATCTCTTTATATTGTTGAAAAAAGTGATATCACTTTATTAAAAATCAAATATATGAGCATCAATCAATAAAAACCTATTTAGTGGCTCACAACAGCTCACACGCACAACACGGAACAAATCAGCTGTGGTCAAAGAAAATTGACTTTTACAACAAAAGTGGAAAAAAGTTTTCAACCAACGTCTACTCGGGGGAATACAATGAGATAAAAGTTTCAGAAATTGATTATATATATATATATATATATATATAGCAGTTTATAATAATAGTCGATGAATAAATTCAATAAATTTGATTAGTTTAAAAATATTTTTTATATATCAAAATAATTAAATTTGGTATTGATTACAAATTATAAATTTATTAAATATTTTAAATATTTATCTTTTATATATTAATTAAATATATAATTAAAAGATTGTTCTTCAACTCAAATCAGGAATGAATATATTATTTATTTAATTACTGCTGCTGTCGGGGGTATTCAGAACTGATCAGGTCAGGACCACAATGCCGAATCAGATCGATCTCATTCTCTGGGGCAAATACAGATTGGTTTGCCATTGCTATCAGCATGACAAGACGCGTTGCTGATAAGTTTTCTTGTTGAGATTTGTCATGACTGGCTTAATATATCGCAGTAGATTTTGCTCATGTCCAGGAGTATCATTCATGAAACTGGCATCTCTTGATCCTTTATATCACTGCAAAAAGTTGGGTCCTTGTAATAGATGAACAAGTCCACATTGCTCTCTTACTTCGATAATAATTTGCCGGTATTCAATTCTATTGTATAAACAGTTTGTTTTGTTCAAGTGTACCAAGTTACTAGTAATTTGTCATGCAGTGCCGTGTATCCCAATTCATCATTAATTCCATATTCGTATATTATTTCGTATAGTAATGTGATATCCTGCAACATGACGAGTTGTTGTAGCAGTAAAGAATACAGTGGAAATCCTTACCAAAGTTCTGCATGAAGGTGAATGATCAAAGCAGCAACCTATCTTCTTATGGCAGCAACAACTAGCTTTCAGTTCTCATCAAAGATGGCTTCTTCTACACCGGGTTGGGAGATGTCTTAATAGGATAGCCCTCTTCGCCCCACTCCAGTCCCCATGAGTTCTTCACTATCCAGTACATACCATCTTCAGATGTCCCGTAGCCTACGATGGCGACATGATGATTCAACTTTGTTCCATAGCTCCTTGTGAAGACACCCTAAACTAAAGCAACACAAAAGTGTTGTCTTTAAAGCCATTTTTACATCCAAAAAGAATAATGGAAGAGAGCTGTGCAGAAGAAAAATGTCATATTTAAAGCCATGTTAACATCCAAAAGAATCATGCAAGTCTTCATCACTTGCATCGATGGTGACTGTTATAGGTTGATTCACCATTGCTGTCAGCAACACGTCCTCGAACCAACCTGCATCAGTCACCATCGATGCAAGTGGTGAAGACTTCCGGTGCTACTCCAAGGTCTGCACAGCTCTCTCTTCCATGATTCTTTTGGATGTAAACATAGCTTTAAAGATGACATTTTTCTGCTGCTCCGAGGTCTGCACGGCTCTCTTCCATTATTCTTTTGGATGTAAACATGGCTTTAAATATGACACTTTTGTGTTGCTTTGGTTTAGGGTGTCTTCACAGGGAGCTGTGGAACAAAGTTGAATCATCAAGTGGTCATCGTAGGTTACTAAAACAATCTTAAACCATAAGAAACCTGGTCTTGCTCACAAAATTAGTAATTACGCAAACAGGAATTTTATTCACAGTTATTTTCATCCACAATTTGAGCCCTAGATGACAATTTCTAATCATAAGTTTCTAGTGGCTACACAAGTTGCCTGAAACCTGCTTCTGGACTTTCTTCCTATGCCTTCAGTGCTGATTACTCTCACCACACCCATATCCACACAGAATTCAGCATCACAGCAAGATCCATAACAATCATAAAAGAACAGGCTTCAATTAGTACAACAAAGACATCTCTAAACAACAGCAACAAAATTATTTAGATAAAGCTTGATCCTACTTATCATGTTTATTTTAGTACTAAAATGCGTGCAACTATTTTCTCAATTTTATAGTGTATGAAAATATAATAACTTTTTTTTGCATAAACCCCTACGATATGCATTTATTTCCGAAGTACCCTCTCCCTTATGGCTGTATTCACATATTGTCCCATCAAAGGGACCATAAAAACAAAAGGAACCCCTAGCATGACATTTACTATATAGATCTCTTGAAGCTTGATTAGTTTATACCATTCTTGTGAAAGACGCATTTCGCTTTGGCTAAAGAACGATTATATGACTTTCAGATCTCTCTTAAACAAAAGGAATAATAACCTAACTGCTAATATAGCTGCTGATCTTCAACAGCCTCCATCACCATGGTTGCTCCCGTCACCATGAAAATGGGACACCTGCCTGCTAATATAGTTGTCGTTCTTCAACAACCTCCATCACCATGGTTGCTCCAGTCACCATGAAATGGGATAATTGCATCTATTGCAGTATAACAAGTCAAGGAAGCCAAACATCATATTTATTTCATTTTTTGGGTCATATTGGGGTCATATGTAAATACCCAAGGTATTTTAATAATAATAATATACTTGTTCCTTGATGTTTGAAATTTGAAGTTCTAGCCACCGATGATTTGTGGCATCGCCAAGGGAGCAAAAGGGTTGAATTCAAACTGGAAAATAATCATAAAGAAATAATCTTTTTTGGCATAAAGAAATGCCCATTAATTTCACAACTTCAACATCTCCATTCTCCAGAAATTTAGGGAGCTAGCTATTCAAATCATCTAATTATCAAAGATAAAAAACCTTCATTTACCAAGATCGTTTTACCAAGTAATATAAATTGGTTCAACTATCTAAGGTTGCATAACGACGTCGAAGAAAATATGGTCTATCAACAAATCCTATAATATGCAGTCTCATATTATCTTCGTCCAAATAAATTCAGCCAATAATTTGACTGGATCAAAGGTTAAAAATGCAGCGTGTCGTTCAAGAAGAACGTAACAATTAAAATGTCAAAATCTTTTATCAGAGGCAGGCCACAATTTGATCGATTCCATCTTTCAAAAGCACTTTGTATTCCGTTGATTCTACTCCAGCTTTATTACTATCTCTCGAGTGAAGATAATGTAGCTACAACATCGAATGGAATTGCCTAAATAATGTAAAAAGTGATCGAAATAAGCTTGATGAACAACTTTGCAAATGGCTGTTTCTATTCCACAAGAATATAATACTCCATCCCATACTTCTAGATATGTTGAAGAAAGGAATCGAAATGATCCTAAATGTAAATCTTATTCAGTTGGATAACAAGATGATGGAATCAACGAACGGGATCAAGAAAGCAAAGGAGATTGGAAAAAAAAGAGAGAGGCGGTTACCGAAGGAGGAGGAGCATCGGACGATGGGTTTGAGGCGGCGAAAGGAAGACACGGCCGCCGCGGCGAACGCGCCCCTTCGCTTGTCCTCCTCTGATCTTCTTCGATGATCGGATTTATGGGATCGATCTCGATAAACTCGTTATCGTCCTCCCAAAAGAAGTGGTGGCGGCGAGCAACAGATTGAACGAAAGATGGACGCAGCGCAGCGGAGGGTTTCCGACGCTCACATCACACATTGACGTGATGGTTTGGTTCCTCAAGTAATGTGGCTCGGATAATGGGTTCGGTCTGAGACGGCTTTGTGCTCGGACCTGACCATCCCGAGTTCTGAATACTCCCACAGCAATTAAATATAATATATATATATATTTATTTATTTTATTTGAAGAATAATTTTTTGATAGTATTTTTTAATTAATATATTAAAAATTTTAAAAATACTCAATAAATTTATAATTTTCAATCCATATCAAAATTTCTTCCTAACATATTTTGATATATAAAAAAAATATCTTTAAACTAATCAAATTTGTCCCATTAACAATAAATCGGATTCATCTCTTATAATTGTTCACCAACTGTTATTTCCAAAAAAACATGGTGATAAAAACAGTATAGATGGCTTGTGAACATGAGATCCATATTCCTCCTATCCAAATCCACAGATAAGATAAGAATCTAATGCACAACATCCTATTGGCTGCCTCTTTGTCTCACTTGTCCCACACGTGCACACATACTCGTTCTTCTCTCCGACGCAAACCTCATCCCCTCGGCAGTCCTTAATCCCTAGTCTCCCTTCACAGTAACCAACTCCTCCAACCAGAAGCAAGCTTCCTCCATGACAACCATGGCAGCCATGGCCATCCTCACTGCCAGATCCCCTGCTCCAAACCTTCTCACCTCCTCAAAGCCAACCCTAACCAAACCAGTCTCTCTCCTGTCCCTCCAAAACCTCCCCAAAGGACTTGCAGCAGCAGCTCCCAAGACGACGATCACCACCACCCCTTCTTCCCTGAGCGCCACCGCCATCGCGGGCGCCATCTTCGCCAGCTTGAGCAGCTCCGACGCGGCGTTTGCGGCTCAACAGATCGCCGACGTGGCCGAAGGCGACAACCGCGGCCTCGCGCTTCTCCTCCCCATCGTCCCGGCCGTCCTCTGGGTCCTCTACAACATCCTCCAGCCTGCACTCAACCAGCTCAACAGGATGAGGACCGAGAAGGCAGTGGTCGTCGGTCTGGGGCTCGGCGGCGGGTTGGCGGCCGCTGGGTTCATGTCGACCCAGGGCGCGTCGGCGGATGAGATCATGACGGTGGCCAACGCCGCCTCCTCTGATGATAGCAGGGGGTTGCTTCTGTTGTTCGTCGTAGCTCCGGCCATTCTTTGGGTCCTGTACAACATTCTGCAGCCGGCGTTGAACCAGCTCAACAGGATGAGGTCCGGGTGATCATGGATCGTCCAAGTGTTAAATATTCAATCTTATAGCTATGCAAATTTTGTGTCATATACTTTGCAAAAAATAAAAATAAAAAAGTTTTGTCATATATATTTTGTAATAAAACACCATCTATTAGATCAAAACTGAGTTACAAACTGTGAGGCCAAAGGATCAACGGCAGAAACATATGAAACTGAGCCAATTCATGGCTTACAAAGGTAGAAAATATTCAAAATTGTGTTCCTCAAAGACCAGGGTGTTACATACAGGTTTGATTCCCTTAGCTAGGTTGACCACCTTCGATGTTAAATGACTGCAATTGGAGCATCTGTATAGCCTTGAGTCCTTCTAAAAGTGCGATAGATTCTGCCATAAGAGAGGGCTTGAGGCACCGCAGGAAGTGTCACCCAACTATAGGTATTCTTCGGTAGCCGAGGCACCGAAACCCTAGCATCCTCCACAAGGCTGTCCTCAACAGGTGTGGAAGGCGATAAAGCAGTCAACAACCCATACACAAACTTGAAACATTACGTAGCCAAAAGCCATGAAGAACAAAATAACTTGTCACCTCTCACAGGATGCAAGGCCAGACATGGCAGAGTCCCTGGATCTCTTCCCCTTGGGCAAGTTCTGAAAGAGAACCATCAGCTTGTCCCCCTTTCCCCGCTCTACCCAGTACAGGGAACAGCACCGAGCAAGCCCTCGGCGTCACCAGCGACGGCTCCTGCAACCCCATCCATTCAAACAGATAAAGGCACCCCCAAGCCAAGCCCTCCTCCCCCATCCGTCCGAGCAGCTCGATGCACTCCCCTTCCCCGACCTTTTAGGCCATTCTATCCATCCTTTTCGATTACTGTACAAAACTTAAAACATTGTAGGATATAAACTCCACTATGATGAGTAAGACATCACGATTCCCATATGTATCAGTGTTTTTTACTTGCCCGACGTGTGTAAAACATGCTTTGCAGTCAAAATACAATCTGCTGATGTTTCTTCAACCCAGATGTCACATAAGTATTGATCAATTTGACCGGTATTTGAAACACTGGTTTAGACTGAATACCACAAGAAATACAACAGTACAATTATCCTATCAACTTCACAGCAAACTTCATTCCTCTAGTTGTACTGCCTGATAAAATTCTACAAGGCACAACAATAATTTATTACTAGGGAGACCGACGACAAGGGCAGTATAAATTAATTGCAGTCACAGAACCATAAGATCTGGTATATATATTGGATGTCAAATGCTGATCCAACGCACCACCTGGCCATAACGTGTTAGATCTCTGAGAGTATGTCGCATCACTTTCTATTACTGTAAGGTGAGCCATGTGCCTTTTGAATGAATTGCTCTGCCGTCGTCCTATGCGATACTATCATCGTTATAACATCGGAAAGGCTGACGAGCACAAATAATACTCTTATTGAATTGACTCATATGACACTATCGCCGACGATACTATCACCCAAATCTATTTTTGACCACTGGTTTGGTCCTCCAACAAGCCCAATTCAATTCAACTTCAAGCCTAATAACTTTCTTGATAAGTTGACATTATTTTAACCTAATACAAGCTCAAATTGACCTAAAATTATCTCAATCAAGAATTTGATAAATCACTCATATATCCAACATATTTACAAAACTTTTGATATATTATATGATTTTTCGGTATATCATCTGATTTTTTAACAATTTATACGAACCATCGATAATCACCATTTCCTTTGGCATATCGCTTATTCCATCGTTATGTTGACTTTCTCATGAAATCTAATCTTTCAATGTAATATCTGATCCTTCTAACATGATGTCCGAACCTATAACACGAAGTTCGATATTCGACATGTCGACTAATCCTTCGATTCGACATTCAATTTTCAATACGATAATTTCTAGATGTAACGTTTAATTTTTCTACTCGATAATTGGCTCTTCGATGGTCCAAGTCTGTGATCGAAGTATTTCTTATGTCATTTTTCTCATAAACATATTAGTCCAATAAATTCGATTTCATTATCAAAATTTAAATTTCAACACATACCTATAGAATTGTTGTAATCAACTGCAACCCTACAAAATGGATCTAGCTAGGAGCTTTGTCAACCTGCTATACGAGCGATTGAAACCTGAGTTTCCACGGGAGTTTGACCACCGATAAATCAAGGTCCTCTAAGAGAACATGTTGCATCTCCATTTCCGAGTGAAACTTGAAACAGAAGAAGCCTCCAACCAACTCCAACTATTTGGCATTCAAAGTCTAGAAAGAGTGGTTCTAAGGAAATCTAATGGAGAGGTGCACCCCGAAAGTTACTGCAGATGGAGTGGTTCCAGGAACTGTGAGCTGCAGCCATCTCATTTGCGTCCAACTCAACAGTAAGGGAGGACTATTGGTTGGATCTTGAGCAGCTTAGCCTCAGGGCTGCCTCCGATTTCCAAGAGCCTCCTCCATGCACACCACCGAGAAGACCTGCCCAAGAAGTAGGGTTCGGGCTCTTGGATGGAGAGGGGTTAGCCGGAGCGGTAGGCGAAGGTGGGAGAGATGATTCAGCAGATGCATCGCCAACAGCGTTGGATGATCCAAGATTGATAGGGTCAGGGGAGCCAACAATCAGAGCTTGTGGAAGCGAAGAACTAGAGAAGGAAGAGGGCTGGGTTGGCGTCGAGAGATGATCACTTGAGGCAGATTGTGAGGCAGATTACTATAGAGAGCCAAGATTCGAGGAGACGGAAGACAGGCGATCGAAGAAGGAGGAAGAGGAGGCTCGTTCTCCGCCTCCATTGTGAAAAGAAAGTTGAACCATATTATGGTTGCTGTGCTGATTCATTTAGCTTGAGGATCCATGGCTATCACTGCCAGGAGCTTGTGGATGATTCATGTGTAGCAATGTGTTGGATCGATCGAGTTATAGTGACACTTACAGATACAGCAAATTGCCGAAACTGTTATCACATTATATTCCCCTTACAACTGTCTTTTGGATTTGAGCAGACAACGGTCGAAAACCTTTCCCATTTTGGCTGTACAAAGTCAACTTTTCTTTGACCACATCTGATTTGTTCCGTCTTGTGAGTGTGAGCTGTAAGATATGTTGACCAGGACTCAATTCATTTGTAATTATTTTTAATATAAATAAACGATTGCTGCAATTCTCATCTCAACATATTCCCCGTATCATTATTTTAAGCCTTGAATAAACAATTGATGCAATTCTTTTGCCGTGGAAAGCCAAATTTTTTTTTTTACCTCAGCTGATTATTTTGTCCCTTCTTCTGAGTGTGAGGTGTCACATACGTTGACCAACTTTAGGTGTAAGTAAACAATTATTAAGATTCTTTTGCCACTTTTTATATATCTATTATTTATTTGTTTTGCCTCAGCTAATTTGTTCTATCTTGGAAGTGTGAGTTGCCAATGATGTCTCCCCCCATCATCCAATGACCTCAAATGGATGGTTGTGATTGGCAGCATCTCACCTCATCTCTTCACAACACTTGTGATCACACTAATTGACTCATTTCTCTCTTCAAGCAAAGCATTTATTCTCAACTTTACCAATAAAAGAGAAAATGAAGACTTCATCAAAACAGTAGCATTAAATTGACACTTCTTTACTTGTTTTTGTACTTTGCCATCCCTGTAAAGTTTCACAAATAACACAATTACCCTTACCGAATTTGATTCGAAAATACATAAAATATGAATTACTGATAATATTTGAGATATTCTTATCAGCAAAGGAGTTTTAGTATATAGCATCCATCCAAAATATTCAAGTAAATGTAGTTAATGTTAGTTTCTTGATTTAAAATATATAAAATGTACATTATTAAAAATATTTTTATCATCCTAAAATTAAAAAAAATCAATTAGAGTTCAAATAAAAATCAAATGATGGAATTTTTTGAGTTTATTTATACTAAACTTCAATTTGTGGACATAAATATGATAATAAATGACATTGTAAGGGATATATAGGTAATTTGGGTTTGCTTAGTCTCTTTGGTCTCCTTTCGTGGGGCGGCAGTAGTTCTCCTAACCGCCCGTTACATACATCTCCGTCGATCGAAGCCTTCAGCTTCGCCGTGCTGTCGAAAGTGGTGGTTTCGATCGGATCCCAGTAGGAAAAATTGCCTTTCTCCGTCGGTTTCGAGGAGTTTGGACTTGTGGAGAGGTTTCGGATGCTTCTTGGCATGCATCGGAGTCTGGATTCGGTGATTCTGCTGTGGTTTTCGTAGATTGATGAGCGATGGAGCCTCCGCAGGGGTTTTGGGCGACTCTTTGGAGTTGCCTTCGGTTCTTGCCTTTCTTTCTAGGTTTACTGCTGCTGGGCATCATCAAAGGTCGGTTTATTCTCTCCCTCTTTACTTTCCTCTCTTATCGGTCCCTATTTTGTGGGTTCGCAAATTTTTTGGATTTTGGAGCGTGTCGACTCCATAGAGTTCATTCTTTAGTGTTACTGCTTCCATTGATTGATGATATGTGGATACTTTCCCTTTGATCTTGATTTTTGAATGTTGTATCCGGTTATGCTAAATTTGGATGAGTATTCTCCTTTTTCTCCTCACGCTGAATGGGTTTTTTGCTTGATAAGATGTATGAGGGTGCTAATTGTACAACTCGATGCATGATCCTTGAATGATTTGGTTTGGTTCTGACTGCAGGAATCTCCAAGATGCTTTTATTGTGTTCAGAATCGTTCTTTAAGTATTACATAGGCAACTGATCCATCAATTAAGTTGTATTGACAAACAAGCAAACAGGCCTGTTTCCTGTTACTCCATATGTGGCTTCTGCATAAAGATCTTCCAAACATCTATATTTACCTCTTTGTCTGATGCAATTGTCTATGTACAAATATTCACCAAAGTACTTAAGTGTTTTGAAAATCTTAGTACCCAAGATTCGTACGGAGCCTGCTTCTAGATCTCTATCTTTCCGTGATAAGAAGTAATTTTAGATTAAACTTTCTTGTTGAAGTAGTGCTATCGTCTCCTAATCATGTGAGGACACTTTCATGCAAAGAGTGGCAATTTGTTTCGTGAATTCTAAGAACATGAAACCTATTTATACACTGATTTAGTGAATTTAGGTGATTTTTTCTCATCATTGACTCTTTTTCAGGTGCTTTACTTTTCCCATTTGTATGTCTTATCATGACATTAGGAAACTCAGCCATCATTGTGAGTCTCTGGCCAGTACATGTAGTTTGGACTTATTATTGCATAGCAAAGTAAGTATCTTTATTCACTTTTAGATCTCTAAGTATATTTTTATTCTTTGTAGCAAATTAATTACCTCCATTGATTTCTTAAAGGCAGAGCCAAACAGCTTGGGCCTATTCTGAAGCTTGTTCTTGCACTTGGTGTATCTGTCATCTTGATGTTGTGGCCGCCGGTTGGTATTTTTGGGAGCATCATTGTTGGAGCAATCTATGGTTTTCTAACTCCTATCATGGCTACCTTTGATGCTGTTGGTGAAGGAAAAGCTAATAATCTCATACATTGCTTTTTGGTAAAGCTGATTTTTCTTGGTTGTGAATTTCTATTTATACACTTTCTACCTGAATTCTATCATCATACTTTTCCAAATTCTTTTCTTGCCAAATATATCCAGGATGGAACTTGGAGTACTATCAAAGGAAGTTGTACAGTGGTTAGAGACGTGAAAGATATTTGCTTGCACTCCTATTTCTCGATCATGGATGATCTTCGTCTTCATGATCCTCCAAACGGAGAGCCTTATGAGATCAGGTAAGCTGTGTATTCATTTCTATAATTCTGTGCTGATCACTCAATCATTGGTTTCAATTTTATCAAAAACCTTTAGTACATTAATTTTTACAATTTTTGTTGACATGATATATAGATAAACTTATATTTCTGCTTCCAACCTGGAGACTATAAAAAAGGTGCAGCATTTGTTCCTTTGGTTTGACTTTCATATACTCATGGTTTATATGCAGTTGTATCGTGACGACTCTTTTAGCAGTTGAAAATGATTGCTCTATCTCCATGCAATCTGTGAAGCCCTTGGATTATGTTTGTCATACTTGATGCTGAAAAATTTTTATCGTGAATTTAAACATTGGTTTGGCTGAGCATAGGTGATTCATTGGACCTGATCCATTTTGGGTTTACCAACCTATATCATATGACGATAATGTGGTTACTCCTAAACTTTGAACATATATAGTTTGTTGGATCAGCTGATTAAAATTAATCTGCTTGGTAATCCAGATTAGGATGAGCTTTCCTGATCTTTATTCCACTAAGAAATTTAGAACCATTGGCATTTCACAAAATATCAGGCAGGATTTGATTGTCTAGACCTGGTTGGCTGGGAGGAAGAAGAATAAGAGTGGAGAAGAGGGAAGAGGAGTATAAAAAATCTAACCTGCAAATGCCTGCCCTATATTGCTGTTGGTTAGCTGCTGTCACTTCTTGAATGTTGCTTGTCTTGTGATGCAGGTAAGAGAGAGAGAGAGAGAGAGAGAGAAGGAATATTTATTGATCTTATTGTATTTATAGTGTGGTTTATGACTATAAATTTTCATAACATAGTTGAGATTGTATTCTCAATTTTGGTGTCTTGGACCGTATAACTGAATTACCTGGGACTTGTAAGTATTGAAAAGTGGAAAGAGGAAACCAGATAGTGATTCTAATGGTGATAGAGGAATCCCAACATCTATGCTTGCTATGGTCTACAGGAGTAGCAGTGGCAGCTATAAGCCATCAGTGGATTTCCTTCACTAGCTTAAAGTCTAGAGCATTTAACAACAGCCACCTCTATGATGTGATATGCGATGAATATATTTAAAGTCCTATTTGATTATGTAAGATTCTCACTGATGCATATATCATAACAATGGGATGCATTCGAAATCTGAAACCAAAAGGGTAAAATGCTTCTCCAAGTAGCTAGGTTCATGATAGAAGCTTTGCATGTCAGAGATAAACTTCTCAACTATAGATAGAGGCCCTGAAGGTAATGTTCTAGGAAAGTTAAACTCTTCAAAATTTCATCCGTAGTGACTCAATATTAGAACCCTTCTCAGTCACCAATATTTTATATAGATGAAAGTTGATGGCTCTTGCTTATGGATAAGATATTGCTGGAAAATGAAATGTGAATGGTCCACTTTCAATAAAAGCTCACATGATGTATTTGGCAGTGAAGATGATTATAACTGGTTGCCAACAATAGTTGGTCCTTAAACAATTAAGTTCGAGTATCTGGCGAGCAACTTAAGCAGGCAAATCAATTTGCTATAGACGTCATACTTCATGCTCTCTTTGTTTTCCTTTTTGTGTGCATGTGTGTCCATGTGTGTACAACTTTGTGTATGTGTGTGTGTGTGAGAGAGAGAGAGAGAGAGAGATAGAGAGAGAGAGAGATAGAGAGAGAGAGAGTTTAAGCTGATGTAATTATGGAGTAGTCTTTCCAAATTCCCCTAATCATGGCAAAAGCTTTGGGGAAGAGAAGGCTAAGAAGTCATCGTAGGTGGAGCAATGTTGATCTCAACCGTGTAGATGACAAACTAGTCGACAGCCACAATCCTTTGATTGTAGTCCTTTTTACACCACCCCATAATGGAAAAACTATCATCCTTTTTGCTTGTTTGTCAATATTAAACCGGTAAATGGTCTGACAGCGGCATTCTGGCTACTTTTTCTCCATTGCATGAAAACATATACCTAGTGGATCATCTTCTCTTTAACCATGTTTAACATTGCAATCATTTTCTTGACCTTACCGTGAAGTCTAATTAGTTAAATTAGTGAACTCAGTATATTATTGTGATTTGATAATTTACATTAACATTTGCCAGATTGCGTTACATTCCGGGTGCCTGTTTGGCTGGTCTGCTTGGAGTCATGGCTGATGTGCCGATGATCTCATTGATTGCCATTTGCAAGAGCCCATACATGCTTTTTAAAGGATGGAGGCGTTTGTTTCATGATCTTATAGGCCGAGAGGGCCCGTTTTTGGAAACTGCATGCGTCCCATTTGCTGGTCTAGCCATTATTCTCTGGCCATTGGCAGTTGCAGGAGCAGTCACGGCTTCCATAATATCAAGTTTCTCTTTGGGTGCATATGCAGCTGTTATAGCATACCAGGTCTGAGTTGGTTTTTTTGCTATATATTTTCTCTTAGAAAGTACCTACTTGCATCAGTTTATCAAGTACGTAGCATGTATTACCAGTAATCAACAATGTATGACAATGATTTCCATTTTCTTATTATACTACAAAAAGAATGTCTCACATATTAGATAATGTTCCATGATTTAGTTCCTAAATGCCTCAGGAGACATCAGTGAAGATGGGGCTAGCCTACATCATCTCTTCCATGTCTATGTTTGATGAATACAGTAATGATGTACTTGACATGCCAGAAGGATCTTGCTTTCCCAGGTGCTACATAGTATGGTCACTCATTCCTTTCATGAAGCATCATTTTAATCTGAAACTTATTGTTAATATTAATCTTGCTAGGTATCAATACAGGAAGAAGGTACCACAGCGTGCTACCTCTTTTTCCAGACCTGTCTCTTTTCGACGGGAAAACCAGGATGCAAAAAAGGCTCCTTCACGTGCGACGTCATTTAAGAATAGCATACTTGAATTGAATCCTTTGAAGGTAATAAGATTCTAGATGTAATAACTTGTCGATGTGTTCTTACAGATGTTAGCTAATGTTATGGGATATAAGAAAATTGTTTCTGCACTCTAGCCCAGTGTCTGGAAGGTCTGGATGGATCCAGTAAGATTACATATTCAGGACATAGACTTTGATTAACTTTACTAATAGCAAATGGAAATGTACAACTCTTTTGATAGACAGGAAGATAATATGTTACTGTCCCTTAAAATATAGTGTTGGGTATGCATTTATTGGGTAGTTGTTCATTAACATGTTATAGCTTATTTGTACCTTTGAGATGAAACTTGATCACTGTAACAATGTTTCCTTTATTCTCACCCTTCTCATCATTGTAGACTCTAGGAAACTTAAGGGTGTTTGTTGCATGAGTTTTAGTTGCAATCATGATGCTATATCTTCCTGCCTTTAATAATTAGCTTTTTGGGATTATTGACAGTGCCATAACTTTCCTTCGTTCAGGAAATTGTAACCATCTTTGGATGGTCAGGTTGAAAGTTGATCGTAATTTTTTTCTTCAAATCTTTCATAGAGCCTACTTGTTATAGTCAATCATGTTCTACAGACAACCTATACCATTTGGTAAAAGTCTTTGACAATGACAAATGACAACAGTGATTTATTTCAATCCATATTTGTGTTTCCATTGTCATGCGTATAGTTTTAAATTTTATTAGGACTATTAATTTTCCATATGTTGCTTTGTGTTCAGAACATGCAACCAAACTTTGAGATTGGTGAGAGCTGAATGACTATGTTCTGTGCAGTTACTTGATCATCTGTTCTCGGAGTGTAAGCGCCATGGTGAGGTTTTGGTCTCTGAAGGAGTAATAACACGAGAAGACATTCAAGAATCTAGGTCCAGTAAAGGTGGTAGCAGGATAATAAGCATCGGTTTGCCGGCATACTCCATACTCCAGGCACTGTTACTTTCAGCAAAGAGCGATACTGATGGTTTAGTTTTAAGTAAGTACATGAAGGGTATTGCATCTCTTTGATGCTCAACAATAAAAAATAAAAAAAAGAGAGAAGTTTGTTAGATTATTTATTTATTTATATGATTGATAAGATAGATGGTATAAATAATTACAGGTGACAACACTGAGATAACCACTGAAAACCGGCCTAAAGATACAATCTTCGATTGGTTCTTTGACCCTCTGATGATCATTAAAGAGCAGATTAAAGCTGAAAATTTTACAGAAGAGGAAGAAATATATTTGTCCAAATTGGTGCTGCTGCATGGTGATTCCAAGAGACTGAAAAACCTTAATGCTCAATCATCATCTTCAGATCAGAGAAAACGAGCTGAAATTGATGCCCTTGCTCGGAGGTAGTTGAATTTATATGGAAAGCCAAAGCATTTTCATCTATGTTGCTTCTTTGTTTGTACTTACTTCTTGTTACGGTATAAGGTTGCAAGGCATCACCAAATCGATCTCAAGGTATCCGACAGCCAGACGACGTTTTGATGATCTTGTGAAATCTCTTTCGGAAGACCTTGAGAAGAAGTTTGGAAGCAATCGATCTGCCAATGGGTTTCGAGAGAGTCAACGTGTACGAAGTGGTATTTTCCGAATTTTTAGCCAAAAGTCATTTGGCTCGGATACAAGCACCAAGGGCCATCATCAAGAAATCCAAGAGGTTAACAATGGCTTTTAGTTCTGTAAAACTTTTCTACATACCTCTTAAATTTAGAAGGATTTTTCTCAAGTGTTTTCTATGTGGATAGATGAGGAGATATTGATTGATGAACTGCTAATGACATCATATGTCATTTGATTGATGTACCATTTGAATGAAGATGTGCCTGTATAGTCAAGAAGTTATTATTACTAGGCAACGAAAAGCCTTCGTTTGCCTATGACTGATGTATCGTTAAATATTGTGATTTGTTTTCCCATATTTTGATTGAAGATTCCATATGAGGATTTGATTCCTGTCTTTCGTAAGTTTGAAATATATTATAAACCATAATATGCATATGGAAATAGATATACATGAAATTAAATGTGGTTTAAATAGTAATGTGTTTTAAAAGAAGTTGTAGCCTAATATTCTATCTCGATTAGTTTGTAAAATTAAGATTGATGAGTGTATTATTATTAACTTCAGTTTAAAATGTTTTAATCAATAATTTAAGTAAAATAAAATTAATAAGTCAATTATTATATCATTTGATCACACATCCCATTTTATATAAAAATAAATTATTATTTTATTATTGAAGATATTTTTTTAATCTCTACATTTAAATCTGCCTTTATAATAATAAATATTTTTAAAATTAAAAAAATATTTTCTTAATAGAGTCACATGTGACCAAAAAAAAAAAGTCTCTTCTATCTAAGTCGCATATTTGCTTCCTCTAAAAGTAAATATAAAACATATACAATCTTTAATATTTGTAAGATATATAAATATTAATAATTTAAAAATCATTAAGATGCAACACATCTCAATAATATATATAACAATCAAATAACAAAGATCGAATACTCTCTCAATAATAGATGAAAATGTATATTCTATATGATGGATTTCTTCGATAGTGGATGAAGTAGTATTCCTCACTCACCCAAGTGGAGATAGGTTCTTCCCAATAACAGATGAAGGAATCGTTTAACCATCACGTTAAATAGTTCGTTAATTCTCAAAGGAAATTGCCCTACCTATTATCGATAGGAATACATAATCAACCATAATCATTCATTTATTCATGCAAGCATTCAAAATGTAATAGGATAGAATATTATGAGGAACCATAATTAATGTATGATATGCTAAATTATGTTCATTGGCTCATAACTTAATTTACTGGTTGCATATCCAATATGGACCACTAACATAATCACATTACTATATAGTAACAATCATATTAAAATCAAAAATTAAAAAAAATTAATAATCATTTCTAAATGATAAATTCAAATAAAACTTTCAAGATCATCAAATCATACGAGGCAGCAATCTCTCAATAGTCCTCAATTAACCAAAACCTTAATTAGAATAGCCTAATAGTCATCAATCAACCAAAACCTTAATTAGAATAGCCTAATTGACTTGAACCAAGTTTAATTCAATTAGGACCTAGTGGAACTATTCTCAAATCCTTATAGAATCGGTTTGGAATAATCTTAACTAGTCTAATTTAGATTTGATTAATTTTAATTAGGTTATATAGATTTGAACTAGTTAAATTGGCTTAGATTCACCGTAAACCGACTTGAACCGATCAAACCTATCTGATTCAATCAATTAACGAGGTCAAACTAATAAAAAGATAGAAAATTGGATTATGTCGTATACTGATAGCCTAAACTGAATTGACCCACCTAACTCTTGGATGTGCCACGTGCACCGCATATGCCTGTCCTAGGTAATAAGTTGGGTTGAGGTACAATGGACTAGATAGAGAGACTATGATATATTTAACGTCAGTCGTATAGTTAGGCGAGCATAACTTCACAAGTTGGGTTAGCCCATATGGCTAGGCACAACCCAACCCATATAGCCATATATAACCCAACTCATGTAAGCAAATACGATCCAGTCCACGTGGTCCAATACAACCCAGCTCATGTAGCAAGACATAACCCAACTCATGTGACAATGTATGACACAACACATATTGTCATATATGACATATCCCATGTGGCTAGGTATAACCGAGCCCATATGATCAAGTATGACCCAACCCATATGGCCAGATATAGTCCATCTAATGTGCCTTGTATGACCTAACTCATCTAGTCAGTCACGACCCAACTCAAGTGGTTAGACATTAACTAACTTACAAGCCAAACGTGGCCTAATTAAGTACAACTTATGAGTGAGGTTTAGCCCAACCTGCAAAGATAGACCCGCCTAGTTATACGACTAGCGCTAGATACATCCTCACTCTTCTATCTAACCTATTGTACCTCAACCCAATCTATTACCTGAGATATACATGTGCAGCATACATGATTCATCCAAGACTTTGGTATGTCAATTCAGTCTATGCTAATATTATGTGACATAATCCAATTTTCTCTATTTTAATTGGTTTAAGCTCATCAATTGATTAAATCAAATAAAATTGATTGGTTCAAACCGATTTAGAGTGATTCTAGATCAATTTGACTAGCTTAAACCTCCATAACATAATTAAAATTAATTAAATATAAATTATATTAATCTATGGTGATTCCAGATAGATTCCATAATGATTTGAGATTGGTTCGTTCTAATTGAATTGAGATTTGTTCAAGTTCTTAAGCTATTTCAATTATGGTTCTAGTTGATTGAGGACTATTGAGAGACGAGAGCATCGTATCTTTATGATTTGATGGACTTAAAAATATTATCTAAATATGATATTTAAAAATAATTATTAATTTTTTATATTTTTTTTAAGTATGATATTGATGTGATTGTTATCGGTGGCTATGTAATGATTATGCTAGTAGTCCACGTTAGAAATATAATTTATGGAAGGAGCTATAAGTCTATCACAATGTGAAGTCATCAATGGATATAGTCTAACAGATCATACATCAAGCATAGTTCCTCATAATATTTTATTATACTACTTCTTTGATGCACGTATACATGAATAGATGAATATAATGAATGATTATAATTGACTTTGTATCCCTATCAAGGATAGGTAGGGCAATTCCCTTCAAGGATTAGCGGACCGTCAGATGTGATGATTAGACAATTCCTCTATTTATTATTGGGATGAACGTGTCTCCACTTAAACGAGTGAAAAATATCATTCTATAAAATATACCTCTTCATTCACCGTTGATAAAGTACACCAATATACATCTTTGTTATTTAATTATTATGTAGGTCATTGAAATGTATTGAATGAGACTGATTGTATAAAAATTATCATATGAGGAATTTGCATGTGGCTGACATCTAAAATAATAGGCATTTGCGTAATTGCTTGAACTTGAACTTCCATGCAATGTAATCAATAGAAAAGCTTTGTGAGACCTGAAATAACATAAGATGCTTCTCAAGTTGATAAAGTAATTTTGGGACATCTTAGGATGTTGTTACCTGTTGTACATTATGGAGAATCATAGTTTATCTTAAAGCTGTATGTGATAAGAGATTAAGGGTTAGAACAATCCAGTCAAAGAAGTCAAGTCCAAATAAGTTGGACTACAAGAACAGAACCCATTTCATAGGGCTACTTGCATTCTTTACCAAACAAAGAATAATGCTCTTTCAGAGGACTAGAATTGTAACTGGCTTAGGATAACTTATACCAAATTATTCCAACACTGAACCAAGCATACTCTAGGAGATCTTAAAATTTCCGAAAAAGGATAACAAAATCATTAGAAACCTTACTAAAAGAATTCATTTTCGAAGAAAACTACATTTTTTAAAAAACTAAGAAAGAAACGCGCTAGGATGCTCAAACATCCTGTCAATGCTTGATTAAACTTACAAAAAGCTACTGCATCATTCACATGCTCACTTCATAACAGTTATTTACAGAAAAAAATGGTTTCCAATATTAAAGACCTCTCAAGAAAAATCATACATCGAAAAATATTTTTTAGAAATTGATCAGGAATTGGTGTAAGTCAAAAGTCCAGAAATTTCCACATAATACTTCGATGTTGAGTTCAAGAATGCAAACCTAACAATGAAAAGCATAAGAAATTCTGAAAATAAACTGCCATTAAGTTCTTAGAAAGAGAAAATTCAGGAACATCAGGCAAAATGCATATGTGAATTCTGATTAAACAATGAGGAAAAAGATTATATTTCGATAATGCATTTGGAAAAATTTATATATACACTTTTGCTTTTCCTCTCTATAATGCAAATGTGAATTCTGGTTAAACAATGCGGGAAAAATTATATTTCAATTGATAGATTTGGACATGATTAAAACATTGCCGTAAACAACAGATGAGTTTCGAAAGTCTCACAGGATATTATGGAGATATAATTCCAAATGCAATGGATATCAACTCATTAGACAGGAGGAAACCATCTGGATCACTAAGCCGAATGGATGCAACTCCATTACCCATTTCATCATTATCCTCACTCATCTTCAACTCAAACTCAGGGTAAGACAACATATTTCTATCATCATCCATGACAACCACATGCCCACTCTCTACATACTGTCTCAAGGCTTGGCACAAAGAGCGTGCCAGGCTCTTCCCAAAGCATTTTGCAAAGCCCCTCAGGTCAAGACCTTTTGCCGTTCTCAAGGACAGCATCACAACATCCATTGCCATGTCCTTTGTGTCGACACTGATGTCCTCATGAAGCACTACCAATCCATCTTCCAACTTCTGCACCCATTCCTCGTACTCCTTCAATCTTCTTGGCCTTGAAAACCTCACGCCATTGATGTAGCTTGCAGATCCAAGGCCAAATCCATAGAAAGATCTGTTCAGCCAGTAGGTGAGATTGTGCTTGCACTCATACCGATCCTTGCAGTAGCTACTGATCTCATAGTGGCTATAACCTGCCCCAGAAAGCATCCGTGAAGCAGTCCTGTAAAAATCTGCCGACTGCATCTCTGTTGGTAGAGGAAATTCTCCTGGAGTATACCTGTAAACATGATAATTCATGGTGACAAGCATATATGTGCATCTTTAAGCACAAGATTGATGTTTCAGTAGAATACAGCAGCATAAGGGTATTCATGAATGTACTGATAGGTTAAAGGAGGATTTGCTTACAAATGACCAAACTTGGTGCCTTGCTCAACCTGCAGGTCGTAAACGGAGACATGCGTAGGACGAGCACTGATGGCACAGCGCAAGCTCTCTTCCCACATTTCTTGGGACTGATGGGGCAAGGACGAGATGAGGTCCATGCTCCAATTCTGCAGCTCACTGCAGTCGGTGACAATCTCAATGGCTTCATAGACATCCTTCAAGCCGTGGGCTCTCCCGCAAGCCCTCAGCAGCTCCTCCTGGAACGCCTGAACACCGAGCGACACCCGGTTCACTCCCAGCTCAAGCAGCCGTTCCATCTTTTCCTTATCAAACGTTCCAGGGTCCATTTCAATCGACACCTCCGGGCTATCGCACATGCCAAATCTCGACTTCAGCGCGTCGAGGATGGACGAGACGAAGCCCGGAGGGACTAGCGACGGCGTGCCACCGCCGAAGAACACGGTCTCGAGGGGCGAGCAGTCGTCGGACCAGGCTCTGGTCGCCGCAATCTCGCGGAGGAGGAGCTGCACGTAGTTCGAGATTCTGGGGTCGGTGTCCGGGCGGTGCGGCGTGGAGGAACCGAGAGCGATGATCGGGAAGTCGCAGTAGTGGCACCGCTTGCGGCAGAAAGGGAGGTGGACGTAGGCGGAGGTGGGCGGGGGCGGGGGTGGGGACTGGGCCGAGGAGGAATATTTACAAACAGGTGGTGGACGCGGAAGGTACGCCCTGAGGGCGAAGGCTTGAGCCGGTGGAAAGGGAGATGAGATGAAGAAGGGGAGGAAAGTGGATCTCAGCATCTACGTACTAGGGTTTTGTGAAGCTTCAAGCATCAACAATGGCTATATATTGGATGCAGTGACAAAAGGAACCGATTTGGTATAGAGAAGGCCAAGGAAGAGACGCCTTGACTTTGAGAGTCTTTTTCTCGGCTTGCAAAAGGATAAGAAGTTCGCACAAAATCGTATTATATTACTCATTTTTACTGGGATTTTTTAAGGTGTCATAAAAAAAACTTTTATAATTTAAAAAATACTTAAAAATAATAAATTTGGATTAATTACAAATTATTCTTATAGTTACCCGTCTTTAGTATCCTGGTTTTCTAAACTTTAAAATTTTATTTTGAAGTCTCTATAGCTACGAAAGTAAAACATTTAACTCAATTTAGTCCAATACCATCAGATTGAAAGATACATGATAGCATGCGTAGAAATTAAAAAAAATCGATATGTAAAAATATATTTTCAATATCTCAATTACGTTTTCGGTGATAACTGATGGCGACATCATTGGAGGGTACGAGTGGTTATGGTTAGCGAAAATGACGCAATGATTGACGAAAACGCTAGGGACTTTTGCAACGAGAAGAGAAGGATAAGGAGAGAGAACGATGACAAGAAGTGAGGCAAAGGAGAGGAGAAAAAGGACGATACAAATACCGATACTTTCCATCTACATCAGTGTCGATATAAATATAGATGTCAAGCGACCCTTTTTCCCGGCATATGTAAAGCGATGTCGACGTAGATGTAGAGCAACACCGTTCTGCATCTGGATCGACATTGATACAAATGCAGAGTAGAAGAAGGATGAGTGATGGTCAACAACCTATATCGTTTTGCATCGGTCATCCTTCTTCCCCCCTCACGCAAGCTAAGTAGCCAAAATGATAAGAAGGATGAGCATCACCCTTCCCTCGTATCGTTATCTGCATCGACACAAATGTAAAGTGTCATTACTCTGCATTTTATGTTGGCGTTGGTATAATTGTCAAGTGATGTCGATGTAAATACAGAACATCAGTATCTGCATCGTCCTCATCCTTCTTTCCCTTTATCTCATCTCATTGTCGATCTCCCTCCTCCTCCTCCTTTCACAAGAAGATGCAAAAGTCCCTAGTGTTCTCGCCAACCATAACCACTCGTAGTCTCTAGCGACGCCATCGTCCGCTACCACCAAAAACATAATTGAGATATTGAAATTATTTTTTTATCAATAATTTTTGTGCTATTTTTACACCTGCTATATTTTCTGTCGGTAAAATCGATAGCTGAAATTCAATAGTTTACTTTCATAACTATAATGACTATAATATAAATTTTTTAAATTTAAAGACGAAAAGGTTAAAGAAAGAGGTCTACCTATAGGAGATAATATGTAATTAGCCCGATAAATTTTTAAGAAAATATTTTCTTTTTTATTTTTCTCGAGAGAGAGATACCCGTTTTCATATTTTGTACAAAACATCTTTTATTTATCATAATTCTTGAAATATCTCCAATATTCGATTATACGTTTTGGATCAATATATACAGTGAACCTGTTCACCGATTTATATCAATTATCATTGTGCTATTAACCACTTAAATCCTTTTAATGATCTATACTTGTTTATTTCGCGTTTTACTTTATTGGCACGTACAAGCAGATCTTTATATATCAGAAACCCTCTAGAAGATGAACTATCTGTGTAACTCAACAAGGCTTAGTTGATGTGCAAATTCTATCGATAACCCATATCGGTTTTCTTTTTATTTATCATGAAAGATTTGATCATTACATAAATCAACATATTTATATTTTATTACACGTAACTCTTCCTGCGTCAAGCAAGATTGGACGGAATAATAGCAAACCGAGTCCGAGTACTAATAGTACATCAAAATCACATTTTTCATCATTAATATATTCGCTCAAGATGGTGGCACATTAATCTCGGATCTATGCACGTGTTAGCATAGCATCCACTGTATCGATATCGTAGCAATCCCTTTCTTTAGTCATACATTATATATGGGATGAAAGACAGATGGAGCGTTTCATCTCGCGACAAATTTTAGTTGGCTGCATGACTCACGTGCATGCCATGTGACGACGTCCCCTAATGGTCACAATTATTGTACGAGAACCACTGTTCGTCGATAGACAACATGCAAATATCGCTTCTTATCGCTGTGGCCAATTGCGTGTGAGACAGACAGACGGACAGACTCGAGTTTCCAAGTAGGGTCCACTGGGGTCAACCAAGCCGGGGCCCATCGTGCTTCCCATCGTGACTTAAGTCATCCCTTCTTGATCCTGATGCATCGAGTGGCTTCTTATTAAAATCGAATAAAGATGCACGTTGTGATCTTTTTCGAATCAAAATATCCGTAGATTAGGCGCGTTAATTATTCACATGTGTCCTCGAAGATACCGTGTGATGCTTTATGTCGCGACCGCCAAAACCGTATTGGCATATGTAGACACTGTCACTACTGATTCGAGTTGTGACTCGAGTCGTAATTGTGCGAATCCAATTTGGTTTACGTCATAGGTAAAATTCATGATTTATTAATTCATAAATACTATTGTTTATACATCGGCTTTGAGACAGATCGACGTATTTGGGTGATTGATTGGGAGAAATTTGCAGAGACCTGATCAAGATCTATGTAGAAGAAGTATTATTGGACGGTCCCCGTTTACGGATCTGATCACGGGTTCGTTGATTGTAGACACCATCAACGGCAGTGATGGAGCTCGTTCCATCACGCGACCCACGCCCATTTAGATATTTAGATTCGTTGAACCACGTGGGCCTCAGCGCGTCCAAGTCACCATTAGTCGTGTTCTACCTCGGCCACTCGCCCTACCCAGCGATTGACCTTTTGTCGGTCGCACGTGTGTGGGTCACGCTGGGCCCGGCGTCTGTCGCCGCGCCTCGCCCTCTGATGCCCAATCAACGGTTCAAAGATGCGGAAAGGAACTTGTGGTAGTATAAACCTTTACGCGATTTGCTGCATCTATCGGAGTTTCTGGAGTAAATGCAAACGTGGCATCGGCTGCCACCTCACCGCGTATGAGAGGCACGCACGGAATATTCGTAGAAGTAGGATTTCAGGGATATTAGTATATTACCAATTAATTTCATATTATTCTGCGATAAATCCGGCACTCGGTAAGAAGGTGGGTCGGTGGAGGCGCAAGGCGCACTTCGGTCGAGTACAAAAGAGGGAGTCGCTCCATTTCGTCGTCCGCAATCTGCAAGAACGCGTCTTGAGAGGTTCATTCTTCTTCTCTGCGGTATCTCTTCGGGTAATTATTGTTCCTCCCATGGACCTGGTCTTGTCTTTATTCGATTCTGGACTTATGTGCGTAGCTTTGCTCGGTTCTTGGAAGAAATCGGGTTCTTGATTGGATCTTTCTTTCTTCTAAAGGGGAAATTCGAGTTCTTCAATCAGCGAAATGGAGAATTGTTTCATTTCTTGTCTTCTTTTTTTGCTTCACCGTGTGTTTCACCCATGATTGAGTTGGTCTCTGTTCTTGGCTCGAAAGATTCTGTCGCGTATCTTGGAGGTGTGAACTTGATAATCAGATGCGCATTATTTTTGGTTGCATAAACTGTAATTATATTGTTCATTCTTTTATCCTTTGTTCGTCAGTTTTTCTGTGTTCTGTTAGTTGTTGGTGAAAGCTTGCCTGGTTGTTGGAGAAAGACGGGTTCTTGATTGGATCTTTCTTTTTCTAGAGGGGAAATTCGAGTTCTTGAATCAAAGAATTAGGGAATTATTTTATTTTTGTCTTCTCTTTTTTGTTTTCCTTCGCGCTGTGTATTTAACCATGATCGGGTTGGTAGTTGGTCAAGAACTATGTTCTTGGCTTGAAAGATTCCATCGCGTATCTTGGAGGTTTTTACTTGATGCAAACATTTAACATGGTACAAGGGGATTCAGATGCACATTGTTTTTGGTTGCAAAGAACTTTAATTGCAAAAACAAGTAAATGCTATGCTGTTTATCATATGGAATAGTATCATAACAGCATTTGATTCTTTGTCTGCGAGATTTACAAGCATAATACCTAGTAGTTATTTGCTTTATCATTAATTTTTAATATTTCTGTCCCTCGATTTGGAGAAGTTCCTTCTAAGTTTCAAGAATTTTGAAGAAATTGATGAATGTGATGTTTCTATGACTTCTGTTGTAATGTCATGTCTTGGTACATCAAGAACCACCAAGATACGATTTCTTGAGTCTCGTTTTCTGGTTTTTTTCAGGATATTCTTTTCACTCTCTTTCTTTCAATAAGATATTTGTGTAATGTTTTAAGATAGAATCTCATCTGTCCAGAGTGCACAAGTATTTGTTTCTGTGTATAATTATGCAGCTTTTATACAAGAAAGAATAACATCAGAATACTGCAATCAGCCATGTCGACAGGATCCACTGTGTTGGATACATCCTTAAGTAATGTCTCTTTGGGAAGTTCTTTTCCGGAAGACAGAGATACAGAAATCAAGCATGAGGTGAAGTGCCTATCAATAATTGTGCTTGGTGCTTCTGGTGATCTTGCCAAGAAGAAAACATTTCCTGCACTCTTTCACCTTTTTCAGCAGGTTTGTGGCAGTTATCTGTCTTGGTAGCTTGTCATGTAGCTTAATTTGTTACAGCATGTTATTTGGTCCACTAAGTTTCTTTTTCTAACTAGAAGATGAAATGGACATCTTTCTAACTACTTGTTGGACCTAATTATTTTTTAAACGTGCCGTCTTTTATCATTGCTATGGAGATTTTTGACCTACTTATTCTTTGCTTTTTTTGTTGGTCATGTAAAGTGATAAGGCTCACACGCCAGACATATATTCATGTCATGTGTTTGTTAGTCCATTGATCATTTGGTTTTATGAAGTAATATATACTTAACATTTATCTTGTTATGGTTTATTATTACTTGTAAACATGACAAGTTCTTTTTGTTTAGCTTTTTTTATTCATATAGTTATGAGTCTTTAGTTTTCAAGTATCTTAATTTTTGGCTTGGAAACAAATACTCAAGACTCTTTTATGGATAAAAGAAGATGAAGTGGCTGCTGGACCTTATCATGTTGTTATTTGATTTATAATTCCATGAATAGTTATGAGGTTTCTTTTAGTTACTGATTGGTTTTGTGGTGATTTGTGTATATTTCAGCTGATGAAGAGTCCTTTTATATATTTTTTAGTTAATTTCAGGACAATTTAAATTATTTTTCTTATGCTGGGCTTCTGGCATGTTATGATACATTCAAAGTACATGTTAAAAAATGCTAAACTATGTCTAGTTATATTATGAATCATATTTTTCGAACTTTGGTGTTGTCTTGTAAATATCTCTTCATGAAATATGTAGGCACACTAATTTCAAGTTTTTTTCAGTTAAAGCGACTGTATGTTTCGTTTATTTGTGATATATGGTACATGTAATGGATGCAATTACTACACTAATGTTGGCTGGATATAAATAGGGGTTCTTACAAGAGAATGATGTGCACATATTTGGTTATGCCCGAACAAAGCTTTCAGATGATGATTTAAGAGAACGCATCCGTGGGTAAGATTTTGTTGTTGGCATGTAAAATCTTATCAGTAATGAGGTAAAATTTAGGTCTTAATTTTTAAACTCAGATTTTCGAAATGAAACACCATTTTTGTCATTCTACTTTGCCTTTTGGATTATTTAAGATTTTTTGTTATTCATTGAAGACCTTCAAATTATAGCGTTTGGGAATTTGTAGCACTTCAAACTAAATTGTAATGACGAAATTAATATGTTGTAACTAGTTACAAAATTGCTGAAAGGAAACAATCAACATTTTATAAAGCATGATTTTCAATCAGTGAGAAAGGTTTCATTTCTACTAGCAGGATGGAGGATCAATGATGTTATAGATATAAGTTTGATAAACTGAAAGTGTTGTATCTCCTGGCACAGATTATTAATATCATCTAGGTTACTTCTGTTCCTGGATAAATCATAGTTGTTAACTTCCTAGTCTCTGTTGTTTTGAGTGAGCTTGAGAAATTCATGGCATGCACGTGTGGTAAGATCTGATGGAACTATATTGGTGGTTACCCTCTATGTCTGAATTCTGATGAAGTCTACAACTTTATGCGCATAGATAGCATGAGGTTAGGACTTAGAAGCATGTCCTATTAACTCTATTGCTCTATTTGTTGAATAATCTTTGATACTTGAAAAAGCATATGAATGAAAAAGGAAATTTTGAGAAGTATGTTGTTTCATAAATTTAGATGAAGTTGAAGTGATTCGACAACATCTTTGAGTTCTCCAAGAACTTCTGATATAAATGCCTTTCGGTTTTAGCACTGGTGCCATATAACAAAAATAAAAGAAAAAACTGCTAATACAAATTATTTGAAGTGGTTGTTGGTGACAACAACAACAACATATTTTGGGAGCAAGTGAATCATAAATTCTCACTATTAGGGATGCAAAATCAAGTCTATGGAGGATGTGGATTGTTAGCATTTTATGTGGTAAATGAGGTGCTTTGACGATGGACTCCAAGCAGGGAGAAGAAGAAATCGTTGCATATTTTAATCAATTGCATCAGTATCTTGAATGAGACTTATACGAAAAAAGTAATTCTTCGTAGAAACAGACTTTTGCTTCCTTCTCGCAAGGATGTTTCTGTTTTATGTTCAAAAAGATGAAAACTATCACCATACTGAGAAATTGACTAACTTGCCAGAAAGTTCCATCCTGCTACTCTTAACTGATACCAAGGAAAGAGACTGATGCTGCTACCGATATACCAATATCAATATTGCTACTGAGCTGGTGAAAGATCAAGGAGATGTGGTGAACCATACCAAGAGAAATAGCACAGAGATGGAACCAAGCTGGAAAGGCCATTTCTTTTCTTTTCTCCTTAGTTCCATCTACTGTGGCACATGAGAGTGCTAGCACCAAGAAAAGGGCTTCAACCTGTCTATTGAGACAGGAATTGGACTTGGTAGCATTGATGAGGCCTATCATTTGTTCTGGGAGGTTGAGCAGGGTGGCCTGGAAACCATCTTGTTGTCTAGTAGGACATATCACCAAGGTCCCTATCTGTGAACAAAACTAAAGCTTTCAGGATTCTGGTCCCCTCCCTACACTTGACCATTTCCTTGCTCGGGCACCAACTAACCTGGTTTGTTGTCAACATCCTCATTCCCATAACTTCTCAAATTTCTTCTATTCAAAGAAAGGGTCCTCCCATACTACAATATTGAAATTTCTTTTTCATTCAAGCCTTGGCTCCAGAGCCTGCTTGTAAAGACAACCAGTGGACATGCAGCTCCAAAAATAAACTGAGACTTCAGTTGCAGATGATAGTGAGGGTTTTACCTAAAACTCAATTTACATCCAAGCTATACTTTTCCAAGCTCAATTTTTTGGTTTTGTTTCCTACCCTTATTAGCAGGTTTGCTTCATATTTTAGCAAGTAACATATTATATGTTCAACATGAAAGCCTGTCTAACACAAGAAAATATAAGAGCACGGACTAATTCACCATTAAGTCACCATTAGGCTAGCTACTACTACTATAATGCAAGAAAAGTAAATTAAATTAATAGTGGCATATCAACCATTTTTATCTGCACTTTACTAGTCTTTTCTTTCCTCCCATCTTGATTTTATATTGTATGCCTGCTTATTCTCCTGTCAGGTAGAATTTGAAGAAGAAAAAAGGAAAGATTCAGCTTCAATTTTTTATATTCTATTAACATAGACTGACTTTATGTCTAGACTTTGACTTGGCTAATATATGTAGGAAATGGTACTGCAATAGCTAGCTTCATCAAGTCACCATAAATGGCATAACCTTCGTCAGGCCTTCAAAATAGTATGACTATTAATTATGTTTCCTTTTCCTGTGATTACTAAATTCCATAAAGAATGAATTTGATTGTCACATCATGACTATAATATTCCTTCTGAAAATATCTTAGGATTATTACTTAAGAATAGAATAAATTCTAACCATCTGTCAGAGGAAAGACATAGTTGGACTATCCCCATGATGCAGAATCTCAATGGGAGATCTGAAGACCTTGTTTAATCCCTTGAATTATAAAAGAGAGCTTAACAGTTATTTTACATCTTTTGTTCTTTGTTGTCATTGTGCAAGTTGATTTTCCAACAGAAATTGATTATTTTTACTGTTATACAGATACCTCAGCCACAAATCGTCAAGTGGACAAACAGAGGTTCTATCAAGGTTCTTGCAATTGGTAAATTGATTCTCTGCCTCAGCCTCTGTCATTCTTTATCAAGTATGGATAATATAAGGTTTCATTGTCACTTTGCAGATTAAATATGTTAGTGGCTCATATGACAGTGAAGATGGGTTTCAACTATTGAATAAGGAAATTTCTGAGCATGAGATATCAAAAAATAGTCAGCCGGGAACTTCTCGCAGGCTATTTTACCTAGCACTTCCACCTTCTGTTTACCCTTCTGTCTGCAGAATGATAAGAAGATACTGCATGAACCAATGTATGGTTCCCTTAAGTATAATGTCCCATGATAAGTTGCTTACCTTACTGTTGCTAACTTTGATATAGAATTAAATTTGCTGGTACCATTTGTATTTCATATCAAGATTTTTTTGAATTACAAAATTAATTGAGGATTTTTTTCGCTTAAAAATTTATAATTCTTTTAGACTTTCTTTTAAATTTGTACTCTCCTGATTTTATTAATTTTCTTAATGATAAAGTCAGCAGTTTCCACTCTCTAAATGAAACCAGTTTGTAGCTTTCTCCTCACTGTGCTTGTTTCACTATCTTAAAAAAATAAGTTGGAAGTTTTTCTACCTTCACTAAAAAGATTATTGCTGCATTATGGGTTTGGAGAGGATAAATACTGAACATGATTCTGTAATGGTTAAGTCTCAAGGAGTTTTTAAAAGTTCTGCTCATATGATACCTGCAGGAATTTCATGCTATGCTGATGGATCTAGCAACAAACTGCTTTGTGTGTTTTTGATTCATGTTAGCCAGTTAAAACCTTACATATCTTGCAGAATATTATGGGCACATCAATTGCTGATGATTGTTAACCTTGGTGCCAAATCTATATAAATAAATATGACAACATCATTCTGCATAGTTATCATAAGTTGTTATCAGATGAATTAAATACAATCAGCTCAGTTCTTGAGGTTTTTCTGTCGAAGCCTATATTTTCCTGAATGAAGTTTAGTACTTCTGGCAGATCCGATTTGAAGTTTCTTTATAAATTAATCTTACATTAACCTCACATTTCTTCCTTAATCCTTACAAAAGAACAGCTTGTATTTCCAAGGTCGCAAGCCTAGTTATACAACTATTCTCATCCTTTCACTGTATGATTATATTGTGATCATAATGTCTCACCGATTCTTTTTCCATTCTAAACCAAATCTTTCCCTTTTTCTAAAACTGATCTTTCTCAGCTGATCTTGGTGGTTGGACACGTATTGTTGTTGAGAAACCTTTTGGAAAGGACTTAAAATCTGCAGAAGATTTAAGTGCTCAGCTTGGAGAGCTATTTGATGAACAACAGCTTTACCGAATTGATCACTATTTGGGAAAGGAATTGGTTCAGAACTTGGTAACTAAGCGTAACTAGAACTGGTATATACTTCTCTTAACTTTTTATTAATTATTTATCTGTCTCTGCTTGTATTTTCAGCTGGTGGTACGTTTTGCAAACCGCTTCTTTTTGCCTCTTTGGAATCGTGATAACATCGATAATATACAGGTAAGTTTTCCTCTGTGGGGTACTGTATTGTAAGGAACGTGGTTAAATTCTTGAGAACATACAACGTTCTCTTTCTAATGTTGCCTTTTGGTGCAATCATATGATCTTGAAGTCTTCTTTTTCAAAGTGCTCCTAAATGTACCTAAATTTCAGTAGAAGTTGTTTCTCTTAGGTTCATCATGGACATGCTTTTATTCAAAAAAGTGTTCAGTTCACTCTGCATCTAATTAGATATGCAAGTTATATACCGATTTGCAAGTTATCCTCTTTGCCTGGGATTCCTATTTGTAGAATAATATTGTTCTTCAAACTTCTTTCTCAGTAATATGTTAGTGTATAGACAGGTGTTATGTCCCACTTGATTTTCTTAAATGAGTTCTATTTTAACCAATAATCATTAACGGTTACTCAATCACAGTTATGAACTCCTATCTGCTAACCTTTACTTTCATATACTGTTGGAACACTGTCCAGTTTTCTTGACAATTTTCTTTTCTCCAATTTGCTGCATACGTCTGGTCTTCATGACAGCTTGATATCACCATCCACTCATTTCTTTTCTGAATTTTAAACATAACTAGGGTTTTAAAGTTTTAAGGCCTTCCATTCATAGAACTAATATGTGCTTTGGACAGTTTGGTGTAACACTTGTAGGATGTCCAACAATACTTTTAAATCATCCACTGTGTATTTCTATTATCAGCATATGCTTCCAATTAAGGAATTCTTTTATCATATTCTTGGTGTCTAAATTCCACTATACTTTCTTCTTTTAATGTCGACTTCCTCTGCAATTTTGCCGAAGTTCTTGAGGGATATAATGGATGTGGGTGTTAAGTCTGCTTGATGAATACTGAGCTTGTCACAAGAGACATGACCTTGTTGAAGGCCTCTAAAGAACACCAAAATTTTATATTATTAAATGTTGCTATAAGCATGCACTAGAGCATCATAGATATTTTTTGCTCGTAAATTATTCAAAATTGCTCTTAAATGTACACATTCTTTATCTTTTCTGGAAGCCATAGACACCCATGTCAGCCTCAACATCCTCATTTCAACAATGCTAACTTTATGGATATTTTATTTGCTAAATCTTAAGTGCCCAACATTTTATATTTTGTATCTTGGCTAAGTGCATATTTTTGAGAAAAGACAATCCATTCATTATATTCCATGAGTATGAAGGTTCAACCCTTTTTTTTGCTTTTAGAGTCATGGAGCATTTAATATCACATAGAAACAACCTTTGTTTTTTTAGAATGTTTTCTTTATAAGCATGTGTAATTGGTTATGATCTTATCATTAAGAATATTCTAAATTCTAGTATAACTTGGACATTGCAGATTGTGTTCAGGGAGGATTTTGGAACCGAAGGACGAGGTGGATATTTTGATGAATATGGGTATGCTCATTATGTGCATTTTGAAAACTAGGAAGTAGCATTTTCTTCAAACCAAAGATTTATCCTTCAAACTGAGGAACAAATCTTTTATGTTGATACTAGATCGGTCTTTAGAACTTTAGCAAGGTTGAATTGATAAAAAAATATGTAGAACCTCATAATTTAGAGAACTTTTCCAGAGAAAATTCTGCATGTTTTTAGTGAGATTATGACTATAAATATTTTAGCACAAACTCTTATTAAGGTGGATTGCAAATTTTCGCCTGAAATGCTTTGGCATGTACTTTATGCATTGAGATTCAGACGACAAATTTATTGTTTATGTATCTCTCGTCCATACTCACTGCTCATACTGGTGTTTGTTGATTGATCATTGTACATGTAAAGTTAAGATGCATTATGTTTACTTATGTTGTCTCAGTTTAAGACTAATTACACTTGTTATCCTGCAGAATCATTCGTGATATCATTCAAAATCATTTGCTGCAGGTAATCAAAAGCAACCATGCTGTTTTTTTTACTAGTAACCTGTCTAATACAGAATTACTTATGTCATGGAATAGAAAATTGAATTTTTTACTTGTGAGGAAACAGGCAAGATTGATGTGTTTATTCTCCACTAATGTACTTGTTTTAAAAATTGTTTATCTTATTAAAAGCAACAAAAAAATAGAAAATGGCCCTCAGGATCGGAACACTTACTGTTTTACAACCATGTTGGGATCCAGATTTTGAGATATTTGCTTGGACGATAAGCTTTATCGTATGCTTCCAAGACATCATAACAATGAAAGTGCTTGTTACATTTCTGTTATTGTATTGAAAGTTGATATGGCTATAAAAACCCCTCATCTTCCGTAATCCTTTTTTTTCTCTGCCTATCTTGACGCTCTGTTTCTTATATTTGTTTCAATTACCTTTGATCTTCAATTAATGTCCAGGTTATAACTCAAAGAGTTGGTATGGCATACTGATATGTTTTTGGCATTGTATGTCATGTGCCAACATGTTGATCAATATGGCAATTGTTGGTTCTTGAGATTACAATAGTGTTATTAATAGTTTTGCCTGAACAAACCCAAAATTTTACAAGCTTATGGTATCCTAGAAATCTGGTAAAGTTAACACTACTTCACTATATAAATTAATCATATTTCCAACGGCTACCATTTCACAAGATGGGATGTGTTAATTCCTTTTTGGCACAAGAAAATTCTGTGCTATGTTGATTGGCATGTCTCTGACCAAATGACACTGGCCAAAAATTTATTAGCCATGTCACAAGTCGGCATGGCACATGTGAGTATCTCTTTAGCACATGTGAATTTTATTTTTGTTGTCTTCTTCCTTAATTTGTGAATCATTATACTTGAAGAAACAACTATTTTGATTGCATAATAATTTAAGAAATGATAAAATATGTTCTTATATACTGATGCAGGTTCTTCTTATATACTGATGCAGGTTCTTTGTTTGGTTGCTATGGAGAAACCTGTTTCACTTAAGCCTGAGCATATTCGAGATGAGAAAGTGAAGGTCATAACTTATTTTGTATGGCATACAATAAACCATTTATTAATATGGCCATTCTTGACCATCCTATTAGTACAACAAATGAACCACCACATTTGTTTGCCTCTAGTCTAAAACTTGGCCATCTGTGTGGTATATCTTTCTCACCATTTATATCAACTATCAGGTTCTTCAGTCAGTGCTACCGATAAAACTTGAAGAGGTAGTACTTGGACAGTATGAAGGCTACAAAGATGACCCAACAGTTTCTGACAGCTCGAATACCCCTACATTTGCAACTGTTATCTTGCGTATAGACAATGAAAGATGGGAAGGTCACAATTTTCATTTACTACACTTGTCAATGTGTTCAAACATTCCTGTTCATTCTTTTGATGCTCATCTATCTTTGCTATTATATTTAGGGCTCTAGAGTTTGATGAAATGACATAAACAAATTATGAATGACTATTTCCGTGTTGTGCATGTCCAAAATTTTATTAACATTTCCCATGCTCACAGGTGTCCCTTTTATACTCAAGGCGGGAAAGGCTTTGAATTCCAGAAAAGCAGAAATCCGTGTTCAATTCAAAGATGTTCCTGGTGATATCTTTAAATGTATGGCCTTGGAAAATTTGGTTAATGAGACTGTCAGCTAACTAATTTTCTCTTAAAAAGTTTACAGTTTCTCTTGTTCAGTCTCCAGTTCAAGCAATAACATCCAACGTCACAAATTTCTGATGACAATTCACTTCAGCAAATGTTGGGAAACTAGAAATTGAATAGAATTACATTTTATCTGTTTCATATCTGGCCGTCATCTTAGTGTCCTCTACCCTTGTCAGTTAATAACACTCTTATTAACTTGTTTCAGTGTTCTGTTACTAAATGTGCTCAGGTAAGAAGCAAGGGAGAAATGAATTAGTCATTCGCCTGCAACCATCAGAAGCCATGTATATGAAACTAACAGTAAGCCTTAAACTATTGATTTCTGATTTTGTATCATAGCAGAGGCTTACATTATGGAACCAGTATTTACGTCGGAGGCATCTTGTAGGTCTCTGGCTATTTTACTATGAAAGATTTTAGACCTGAGGCATCTTGGTTGACTAAAGGATGAGACTTTTTACGTTATCCGATATAGATAATAGGATGTCATTTATGTGTAGACTTGGATAACACTCTGGGCCTGTTACATGCTATATAGATGATTGTATCTCATTCCATATATAGATAATAGGATGCCATTTAAGTTTCCGTTATTGTGTTAAGAGTACGTTATTGTGTTAAGAGTACTTGATTCTGCTTTAGGAGCCTCTTTGGTGCTTCTTGCTATTTGTGTGCCCTTTGTATAACCATTCAGTTTGTGATTTCTTTATTTTCTTTTGCAGGTCAAGAAACCTGGACTGGAAATGTCAACCATACAGAGCGAACTGGATTTATCTTATGGGCTTAGGTATCAAGATGTCAAAATCCCAGAGGCATACGAACGGTTGATCTTGGACACGTATGCTCCTTAACTTGTTATTAACTTTTATTCACTACCCTCCTATCTTCAATATCAACATAGCTTTTCACATATCAAAGCTGGTAGATTGTCAAGAATTTATAATTTTTTTCTGCTGACTTCTATCTTTCACAATGATATCAGCACTGCTGTACCTTTGGCACAAATCTTTCATCTCTAACAGAAACGTATCGTCTAGTTCACAACTTTGTAATGATGAACCATAATCTAAGTTAATAAACAACCAACTTGTGCTTGTTCTTTGGTGGATTAATAACAAGTGATATATAGGCTTCTGCAGATCAACAACCAGCAATACTAAGCCAAGTCATTTAGTTGTTGTATCTAGAGACTTTCTCAGGGATTTTGCATGCTAAACTACAAGAATGTGTTGACCTTTTTAATGCTTGATATGAAGAAGTTCACAAACCATCTCTTAAGAAAATTAGAGAAGATAGAATGCAGAAAGGCATTAAAATGGAGGCAGATAATTCTAAAACACAAGAGGGAATAAGAAAACATGACCTGGAGTGTGAGTGCAAGATATCTTTGTGTACTGGGTTTTTTAGTAAGTTGCAAAATATGTTTGATCTTCCTAGTATGTCTGATGTTTGAACAGATATAATTTTGCATGAACTTCTCATGCTGAGGAATCCATTTACTACTGCAATTTTCTCTTTAAGATTCAAGTTTTAGCTTTGATTTTAGCATTCCTTGTTCCATTTATGTTCTAAGTCAAAGCTTGTGACTGTTTGGCCATCCAGTCTTCTTTGGCCCTTTGCTAATTTCACATTCCCTTCAGAAACTTGCAATTTACTACAGTGAACTGAAATTTTTGGTCTCAACATCCATCTGCTCATGCATATGAAGTGTAACTTGACAGCTAGTTTACTATTCTTTCTTTCTTACAGAATAAGGGGAGACCAGCAGCATTTTGTTCGCAGAGATGAACTGAGAGTATGTGCATATGCATAGCAAATCTAAGTAACAGAAAAAATCAGTTTGTTCTTATTGTATTCCATGCGTGTTTTAGGTGGCATGGGAAATATTCACTCCTCTTCTACACCGTATCGATGCGGGCCAACTGAAGCCGATTTCGTACAAACCGGGCAGCCGCGGTCCGGCCGAGGCTGATGAGTTACTTGCCAAAGCAGGATATGTGCAAACACACGGCTACATCTGGATACCACCTACCCTGGATTAATTTACTTGATCTATTATTTCCTTGCATATTTCTATGAGCTTGTGTGTATGTGCACCTAAAGCCATGCATGCTTTGCATCAGACATTATCATCTTTCTAAGTGTAACAGTCCCGCAAGTCTTTTTTTTGCCTCTAAAGCATGTCTCCTATTTAAGCTTGTAGTCCACCGAGTGCTAAGTCTTTTGACTGCTGAGTTTCTCCTTTAAATGTACGTTTGGTTTCAGTCAGGAGGCAGTAAACAAAATAAACTTGTGCAAATTCAAGTTCATGGAATTTGGAAAGTGGACCATTTTAATGGATTCATATTTTCTTGTACTCCAAGTCTTTTTTTGAGCCAGTTGCAGGGTGAATTGATAATACTTGAACCTATTCAATGGCCATTATTCCTGGACATAAAAGAAGCCTAAAATTGTCTTTTGCTTGTGCAAGAACAAGATATAGACATTATTCACAGAGCTGAAATGGCAAGATGTTGTCTTCATAGATTCTGTTCCTGTATCTCTGAAATGTTAGGAGAATGCTGGTGGATCATCTATAGCCTCTAAAAGCAGTAGGAGCACAAATTGGAGCTGGCTTGAAATGAAATATCTTTTGAATTGAAGAAGATATAATACATGGGGACATAATAATAAATCTTCTTCTTACTTGGTGGTGGAAAAAAAAAGATTCCCTCATCTTAGTCAATATCCAGCAGTTCAATCATGTCTTATTACATGATTGATACTAGAGTTGATAATAAGATTATCTATCTAAGATGAATAACTCCTGATCTGTGGTCGACATCAAACAAAGAAAAGAGAGGGATTGAATTGAGTAAGGTTGAATTTGATTACTAAGAAAACAAATGATTGATTCCTGGCAAATTTCAGTATCTCCAGTTTCCATTTGCAAGTATGAATTTGCACATCACACAGCATCTCCATAATCCTTAAACAAAAAAATTTCTTCAGAAGGGGTGATTTTGCATTCTATTTATATGGCAAAAAGTAATCTGGGTTATAAATGAAAAAAAACTGCAAATAAAACTGATATAAGTTTGCAACAATAAGAAACAGCAGATTTACATGCCTTGCTAGAGTACGTCAGTCGAAAGAAGCACTTTTTTTTTTTTTTGAACTTAAATGATACTTTGGTGTGTCCAACGATATCGATAGTAAGAACGAAATGGAGAATTAATTGAATGACAACAATTATATCATCTGAAAGTCTTGCATTCATCAGTTAAACAAACAACAGATTATACGCGATTAACGACTGGCAACATCAACCTTTTTTTAACGAGACTGAGGCCGGAAATACTAGAAAACAAACCTGACTAACAACAAAAGATGAAATGTATTTCACACTACTTATGTATCGATGCCCTCAAATAACTATTCATAAACATCATCCCTCAAAAATTTGCTGACCCAAGGAAATGAGCTTCTGGATAATTTGCCGTAGTGCTGGAGCACTCACGGTGCATTTTTTATCAGCAAAACATGAGCGCCCTTCCTCCGCTGCACGACAAAGATGAGGATCCAATGGCACTTTCCCGAGAAATGGGACTCCCATTTCAGTGCACATCTTTGCAGCCCCACCTCCACTGCTATCGAACACCTCACTGCATGCAATCACAGACAGCAGCTCTGGGGCGTTCGATCTAATGTAACTAAGTGCCCACTCGGTTACATCATTCTCATCTCCAGTCTCATTCGACTTCACAAACCTGAAATCTGAGATGGACTGCCACATCCCACTCATGTTCTCAACAACCCCCAGAACCCGGATGCCGACCTTCTTGCAAAAGCTGATCTCCTTGCGCACATCGATCAAAGACACCTGTTGTGGGGTGGTCACAATGATAGCACCATCTATGCCGGTGGCTTGCAGAAACTGAACTATAGAAATATGCTCGTCGGATGTCCCAGGGGGGGCATCCACCACAAGATAGTCCAGCTCTCCCCAATCCACATCCTTCAAGAACTGTTTGATGAGTCCGTTCTTGCGAGGACCCCTCCATATAACAGCCTCATCAGGGTGGGGGAGCATGAAACCAATTGACATGACCCCAAGGTTTGATTCGACATAGACAGGGGACCAACCAAGGTTGCTTTGGTGGATGTCCTGCCCTTCAAGACCAAGCATCTTGGGGATGCTAGGCCCACATATATCTATGTCAAGAAGGCCAACCTGGTAGTTCATCTCAGCCAACGCAAACGAGAGCTGTGCAGAGAACGTACTTTTTCCAACTCCACCCTTTCCAGATAGAACCAGTATTTTGTGTTTAATAGTCGCCATTCTTTCTGCTATAGTCACCATATCTGACAAAAGATTACACATCTCTAAGTAATTTGATCATAGTAATGTATCTAGGAGTTCTAAGTATTACGGGAATAGCAGTTGAAACTTTGACGATACAGAGGTAGGCACTCAACTATTTCAATCAATTAACACTATGTAAAGGTGAGCTCAAAAATCTTGAACAATGAAAGATAATCAAACTTAAATTGCAGCTAACCATGCCTAAAATATATATTTTTTTCTCTAATACTTCAGAAGAGTCTCTCTCTAAAAAGACAGCACATCATAACATCAACATACTGCTGATTGCCTCAAAACATGAGCTCAAAAATCTTGAACAATGAAAGATAATCAAACTTAAATTGCAGCTAACCATGCCTAAAATAATTTTTTTTCTCTAATGCTTCATAAGAGTCTCTCTCTAAAAAGACAGCACATCATAACATCAACATACTGCTGATTGCCTCAAAACATGAACTGTAGGACCTACGACCTAAATAATTATCATCTATCCTGATGATGTAGCCCCGAAAACTTCACCAACTTGAAGACTTCTGATCAGCATCCATCATGATGTTGGAAATAATACTTACTGTTTTTAGTGCCATTAGCAGCTCAATTAACTCTACATAATTTTAGAATGGACTCATGCTAGACATTCCAACAAACTGCTTCTTATGGATCTGTCGTTTTTTGGCAATTTATATAAACAGGCAAAACATAAAATTTAACATATCAGATAAATTCAATATGGCCTGTCTGATCTCACTTTGCCATAAGTTCTTCACGAGGGACATTAAAGGCCTAGCAAAGTACCAGTTGACAAATTTTCTCTTAAGTTGGAAATAAAACAACACCAAACTAAACCAAGCTTCAGAAATCATGCTGAACATTTTTAAAGTTTTCTGGCATTCCTTGCTACCAAGTGCCTAAAAGATTTTCTTGAAAACCAAGGCTTAGATTTATACATACAATTCCTCTCTCATGTTGCATATAGTCTTCCAAGAACAAGCAGCATCATGAAGAATTACTGCACAAATTTTTGACTATTCAAACTCTGCAACAGAACTCAGTCTAGGGTTATATACTATGCCACAAATACGAGAAAAAACGAGAACGTTGTTAATGTAATATGGGAGATTGGAAGAGAAGTACCAGGGTCGGGGCCAGTTGGGGCAGTGGCACAGATTTGCTGATTAGGGCACCCGGCGCAGGCATCTGCCTTCCCCGCCTCCTCCGACTGCGGCCCCGGGCAATCTGAAAACCGTCAGACCACAAGGAAAAAAAGAATCAGAGAAAGAGGAACACAATATCCGCTTAAAATTTGGAAGAGGAAGAAATCTTACGTTCATTTGCGTTCTCTGGGATGTCGTGATTTCCATTCTCCATCTCCTCTCTCTCTCTCTCTCTCTCTCTGACCTTCTGGAGAGGTTGAAATAAACATCGAATAGATATTTATACGGTATGGTAATGAATGACGGAAAAGCCCATGGCTTGGAATCCATTCGATCAAGATCGGACGGATAGCACGCGATCTTTCTCATTTGATACCAACAACAGCGCCGCGGTTGCGTGGAGAGCCCAATAGGGAGATGATGAGATGAGCGCGATTGCGCCCAGATGATGGGATGAGGGCGATTTTGCCCCACCGCGTGGCCTTATCGTCGCCCTTCCCTTCGACCGACGCCCTCCATCTGTTCGTTCGCGCGGCCCTCCGAAAAGAAGTTGCTTTTGCCTCGCCGCGATCCGCGGCGGCTGCGAGGGGCGGCGCGGGGCGTAGGACGCGACACACGGACTCCCCATGGCGTCCTCCGGGTATTGGAAAAGCTAGCGACTTTCTCTGGTTTTTGGTGTATATCCGATCCATTCTCTTTCTCTTCTTGATTGGCTACATGTGTCGTTTCATCTTCCTTGCTTTGCTTCGTCTTCTTCGGTTGTTTTCGCTCTGTCTTAGGGTTTGTTCTAATTCATGCCCTTCTCTGGCGTTCGAAAGTAATGTTTGCAGGAGGTTGAGTCCACAATCATGTTAGATTCGCCCCAAAATATGCTCTTGTTTGTGTTGCAGTAACCAAAGTTCACTAAATTTGATTCTTGGAGTAGTCACATTCTCATTGGCAGAGCTCCTTGTGGACAGGGATTTCTTTCCTGATGAATATCTTGTTTAGATTTGTCGTACAGAATTTGGATTCCATCCAGGATACTGCCTAAGATTTAGATGAAATGGTTGCTCCTTTTGATTTTTTGTTTAGGATGGATCATCATGGTCAAAGGAGTACTACAAAAAGAAAAGGTTCTTGCTATTTTCATCAAAAATCTTACCCATTGAAAAAATCGAGATAAAAATGAATGATTTACCCATCTTGCATTGCATGCTAAGGAATATGGTGAACTGTGTGTATGTTCAACTTTGTCCTATGTTAAAACCGGAAGCATGTCATCTTGATTTGGACATTTTGACTATAATATTTGGGTCTTGCTACCACGGGCTAAGACCTTAAGTATAAAAACCTATCAGGCTAATAAATCTGTAGAAAGATGGACAAAGGAAAGAGGTTTAGAAGCTGAATTTTGATGATTGGGTGGATGGACGGTTTTGAAGGCCAAAGCTAGATTGTCCATAAGCTCACAAAGAGACAGTTCTAGAAGAAGATAATGGAACGAGGAATCAGTATCAGTAAACTTTGCAGTTAATGGGAAATGCACTCAAATAAGTAAAACGATTCTAAAAACCTAAGAAAATTAAGAAACTCTTGATTCTTGAAGTATAATTTATGAATCTATAAAAATGAGTGGTCATATGAGTTTGGTGTTCATCCATGACTCCTGAGATGGAAAAAATTATAGAAACTGACTTTTTGGGGTTCCATAAATATTTAACTTCATCGGGATTTACTGAATTAACTGCTGATCGACACGAAGAAAGCTGTGTGTTATTGGGGTATTCATGCAATATCTGGCTACAGGTTGAAATGGGATTAGAATCTGATTATCTTTTTTCTACACGTGATGCATGGCCTGTAAGTTGACTATGGACATCAGAGTAATTTGTGGAATATCGGGTTCTTGAAGAGGATGTTTTCTCACATTACAAAATGTCACTTTTCTCATGTTGTTTTCACAAGGTAGAACTTTTCTAATTGACATTTCCGAATAGTCCAGTGAAGTAAGTTGAGTATTCAAGTTAAATGCTATATCTAAATGCATCCAATAATTTTGAAGTCTGATAATGTAGTATTTAATCAATATGTTTGTCGTGTACATCTGAACTCTTCATTCAATTAACTACTAGCTTCTTTTTTTTATTTTCTTCATCTATATTTGAACAATTGCTGAAAATAGTGGGATCACTGGTCTCCTATGGGAAAATGTCTAAATGTTTGGTTTCTGGGAACTATTAGGCACCAAAGAATGTAGGAACATTATTGTAAATGTAATTCAAAAAATTTATAGGGCCAATTTCGGAAAACTCTTATCTAATTTGCTATTGTCCTGACCGCAAGTTTAGCATCTAGTGCTTTGCCTATCTGTTTATGATGTCACTTCAAGTGTAGAAAGACATCATGATGCCTTGCAAGAAACATGATCCTAGCATTGGTTTGCAAGAAAGATGAACTTGGCATTGCTTTAGAGGAAAATCTTCTCATTTCATATCAGTTCTACAGAGTCACATGGCTGACATTGTACTTGATTGTCCTATATAGAATTTGGCAGAGGATCACCAGATGTTCCAAAATATTCCTTTCCAAATTAGCACTCTTTTTAAGTTTCTTCTGAAGGGAACTTAGCACTTTCAAGCAAGTCTTTTACTTTCCTGTCTTCTTTATATACCTTGTTACATGATTCTGTGTTCTTCATCTAATGATCAAGCAGTGTATGGTTTTCTTAGGACCCTCCAACCAAGCCTAATTGCCAACTTCGATAGACCAGTCGCATCTATAATGAGTCATTCATGCGTTGGACATGCTAAATTTCTGCCGTCCAAAAGAAACCGCGAAGGTTACATCCCCAGAACTTGTACTGCATCCTCACTACAGGTATATCCACCATCATCGCGGACGACCTTTTGCATTTCATCAGCGTTGGTAGCCTCAGTTCAGCCCACATCTTCTGATGCACCCCAACGATCGGCAGAGTGGTTTGCTCTCCGCAGAGACAAGCTTACCACAAGCACCTTCAGCACTGCCTTGGGGTTCTGGAAGGGCAACCGAAGGTCCGAGCTGTGGTACCAGAAAGTTTTTGCACCAGAAGCAGACATGATTGAGGCACCTGCTAGGGCTGCAATGGACTGGGGCGTGTTCAACGAGCCGGCCGCTATAGAAAGGTACAAGAGTATCACAGGAAGAGATGTTAGCTCTTTAGGCTTTGCAATCCATGCAGAGGCTAGTTACATTTGGCTTGGCGCATCGCCTGATGGACTTCTAGGCTGCTATCCAGACGGTGGGATCTTGGAGGTGAAGTGTCCCTACAACAAAGGTAAGCCTGAGCTTGCGTTGCCATGGCAAATCATGCCATACTACTACATGCCCCAGGTGCAGGGCCAGATGGAGATCATGAACAGAGACTGGGTCGATCTCTACTGTTGGACTCCCAATGGCAGTAGTATATTCCGCGTGTACCGAGATCGTGCATACTGGGATCTGATGCACCGCATCCTTCATGAGTTCTGGTGGGGAAGTGTGGTGCCAGCAAGGGAAGCATTGTTGCTGGGAAGGGAAGCAGATGCCAGAGCCTACGAGCCAAAGCGCAAGCATCAGCTAACAGGGTTGGTTATCGGCACAAGCAGGAAATTAGCTGCCGATGCGAGGCTCCTGTGCAGGGACATTGGAGGCCATATCGAGTTCTTCAGATGATATTCTTATGGTTTGCTCTGGAAGCTGAGAACCACATTTGCTTGTCAGAAAAATCTGTTCAAACCTCACACAAGGCCTTTCTCAACACAACATGAATTCTGTTGAGAAAAGGTTTTGATGATGATGATGAGAAGGCAAAGCTCTCATGTGGTTTGATTGTTGTTTCAGCTTGCTGTTGGATAATATTAATCAAAATTTGTTCTTTGGAATCCAGAAGATATTTCTATTATCATGTCTTGCAAGCTACCTCAGTCTGAAGCAAAGTTTGAGTTGGCTTCCTGTTGTGTGCCAAGATGAAAAACTAGATTTGGTTGCTTGTGTATCTAAGAGAAAAGCCTCTCTCCTTTTCTTGTCCTTCTTGGCAATTCCACTGGGTTTGCCTATTTAGTAATTAGATTCCTTTCTTGGCCTGGTGTCTCATATCTGATTCTTTACCAGTCAACCAAGAACAAGAAACATTTATGATCCACAGGAAAACAAATAAAAGTAAGAGCATCACAATATGAGTTTTCGGTTAAAAAATTAAGTTTAAATAAAATTATTAAGTAACTAATTATTTTTTTAGATAAAATCAGTTGCTTAATATTTGATAATTAATGAAACATCAGTCAGGTATCCCAAGCCTTATAATCATGGGTTTGCCTATTTAGTAATTTGTAGTTAATTCTCTAAATTAATTGACTCAATAATCTATTGAGTCTGAACTACTAATCCAAAATACTTAAGTGAATATTAACATATACATTAACTTCTTATAACACAGTTAAGTCCTTCCACATATCCAGACTAAATCAGAATTATTATATACTGATGAGGTATGGATGTTGACAGAGCATCTCCAATGGCATGAAGCAAGTGCTCTTTGGCTTCGACAAGCAATTGATGTGATCCAAGAACAAATAAGCTTAGAAGAATCTATCTATGAACACCACAAAATGTCCTCTTATCTCAGTGCATCATCATTATGTGTTTAATTGTTTTAAAATATTGAGGATGAAGATATAAAACCAGTTTTGCAGGGTTCTGAGTTTGATTCAATATTGTGATGCTTATGAATGTCATCAGTTTCAAAGTTTCTGATACATCATTGTTATCGTCTAATTAAGCTTAGCTGACTTAATTTGCATAATTTGTTATGTTGTCCACAGTCTTAATGATATATTTGGAGTTGATAAAGCTATATATAATATATCTGTTCATATCCTCTTCTAACAAATGAAAGAGTTAAATCTGTTACTGATTCTTGCTAATGAACTTTATCAACCTTAAGATTCTGCATTGGCCATTTTTACCTGCTGCTTTAGTTTGAATGTATAAACAGAGCCAAGAAGTTCTACCCTAGAAAAATAGTGACATGAGACTATTAATGGATCCTAGAATGCATGAATCAAACAATGACACACACATTGGCAGCACATTCATTACAATCTTTTAGATGTTAGCTATGTGATTAAATCACAACTATTTTATTACATTCTGATATAGATCTCAGATATCAGCCATGTAGAAGAATAACCGCCTCTGCCAAAACAAGGTTAAGCTGTTTTTCTCCTCTATTAGCTTTATGCTCCTAAAATCTCCATCTCAAGTTAATTTTCATCTTTGGAGTGAATTCTGACTCACATTAGAGGAGGATTTCATCGGGCACATTCTTACCTCCTTTGTTTTTTGCAGGATTCTCTTCGGTGTGATCCATGTCCCCGGTGGAGCATCTTCGTTTAACTCAACTGACTTTGCAACCTACTCTCCTTCGACTTGGCAAATACCTCGGTTCAGTCTACCTTGACTCAGTCCATCTTGGTATGGCTTCACCTTTGCACATTGTAACTCCGATAATTCTATGTAAGATTAGGTATCAGCTTCAGTTGAAACTTGCAGAACTTCCACTCATTTGAACACCTCATGGAAGAACTTATGGCTTAAAGTTGAACAACATTGACAATTTGAACACCTCAGGTGTTACTTGCACCTCAAGCTTTAGAGAATTCCTCTTGTTCCAGATTTCCTGATCCTTGCATTCAGATTTTGCTCCATTTGTTACTGTTTACATGGATGCTAGTCCATATCAAAGTCAAGCCAAACAGGCTTCTTGCTGAGTTGCATCAGCAAGGTCTTTGGTTTTTCCCTGATGCTGATGCATCCATCTGGAGAATGTTACCTCACCTGCAATTGATGAAACTACTCAAAAAGAGAGATAATGCAAGGAAGCTCTCTAACTTATTGAAACAGTGTGACATCAAATTTACATTGTTCAAAAAAGGAAAGAGCAATAGAACTGTTAGAGAATGCAAGGAAGCCATAAGTCAATTTTCACTCTAACAAATGATATTAGAAGAAACCTAAATTTGTGAAGAGCAGTTGCTACAAGCTCATAATTATGTTAATAATCAGACACAATTTATTCAAGAGAAGAAGATACAATAAATGCACATGTTTGGGGACACAAATGACTATTTGATGAAATTTCATGATGGCAGTCAAGGCCTGCAATTGCTGCTTCTCTGTCCTATCACTTCCTTGACATGAACAACTTAATCTTTGGAGAACACTAAATCAGGAGTGGACGCAGTTCCATATCAGGCTATGTTAAACGAAAGAGAAGGCTGCTGATGCTCTAAACACCTCACTACAATCTTCATGTCCAAATTCAACAAGCTACTGACCTAACAAATCACTCCAGAAACAAATTCTGAGAAGTTACACACCAACCATTGTTTTTCCTAGGTATGCTTCATTCTCCGTTTCTTCTCTTCCAGGAAAAATCATATCTTTATCAACCAACATATTTATATTATGGAAAAGCTTCTAAGACAATATCAAAGATAAAAATGGAGACATAAGACTCATAACCTTGTGAGCCAGAGTTCATAACACATACCACCAAGCAAAGACATCAACTTGTTCCCACAATTCTTGCATTACGAAAGATGACTATATGCAAAGCAAAATGTTATACCATTAATGAATGCCGATTAACATTTGTATGCATAACGGATTGCTAAGTGCTTTCAGCAAGTAGAAACTTAGCAATTTTATGCTGCATCAATTTTATTTATATGTGGAGTAGATAGATATAGATTATGTCATGAACCAAGCAAGTAAATTGTTTTCGATTTATGAAATGAATAGCATACAGTTATCTGTCCTTTTTCTCTCCATTCTCCTCTCTAAAGAGCTCCAACCACAAGTTAGATATCCACATGATACTGACCAAGATCGCACCACCGACCACAATGACCCATGAAACAGAAACCCAGATGGGAATCACATTGCTGGCCTTTCCACTCAAATAAAAAGTGCTCATTTTGTAGAAGAACACCGGCCCGATGAATCCCCTCATGATCGTATACAAAACATAGAAAGGAGGAGCCAAATTCTTGTGTATTTTTGCAGCGACCGACAACTCTGCTTTCCTTAATCTGGCCAGTGTCCACACGTTCTGGCAAGCACTGGTGACCTCAGCTAACACGAGAAGGACCAGAATCGAGAATGCACCATGGGCAACAAGGTAGCGGCAGGTGACGAACACAAAGAGTGTTGCAAGGTGGTGGGCAATAAAGAGGTAGTCTCCAGGGATAAAGATCAGGTAGTGGAGGAGATCAACGGTGAAGTAGCCAATGCTGAAGTCAAGCACAAGGTTTTGGAAGTCGGTATTCGGTGAGGCAAATCCTCGAACAGGTTGATTCAGGATGGCAGCGACGGCCAAGAATACGGCCGGCGTGCCATGGAACAAAGAGATGAAGCAACTAGATGCATCCAGACGATACTTTGGGCTCCAATTGCAGAAGACGACGAAGTATCCAATCAGATATATCACAGAAAACGTCGCGAAAACATGGGGAAGCAGCCGATATCCAGAAATCAGAACCTCCATCACCAGATTAACAAAAAATCGAACCTTGGGCAAAGCAGACGATTAAGAAGGCTCCAAGTCGAAATTTTTCCCAGATCAAGCAACGGTGGAATAATAGGATGCACAAAAAGGCGAGATCTTTCCTGATCGAACAACTAGCAAATCGACAAAGGCCACAGCTTTCGACGCAACAGACCGAGCTTTCCACGGACAAAGAAACGCACCCCCAAGCGTACTTGTCAAACCTCGGGGTAGCCGCAAAGGATGGGAGCAGAGGAGACAGTTCCTTCGGCCCCAAAGACGTCGCCTTGAAGCACCGCGCCGCCTACGAATCCTCGGGAACTGACAACACCATAGAAAGCATGCAACAGGTCTCGAGGCGTTTCTAGAGACGCCGCAACGCGTAATATAGAAACAGACGAAGAGGTGGATACTGTTTCGAGACGATATTTTTAGGGATTTATAGGTGGAGGAGAAAGAGGAGAAGCGGAATGCTCTCTCTAATGATGGAAGGCCATGTAAAGCTTAAGTAGAACTCCTAACAATAAGAATATTCTTTGAGAATATATTTGGGAGGAAGATTGGACAATAATCTACCAATAGGCATATACTCTTATGGTGGTGGTTTCTTGTAAGGTTCAATTAACCAAAGATGTGGATATGGTTTGTATTATTTTAGTGCCAACTAAATCTATAGAGCATGAATAACAATGCAATGCATGATGAACAACAGATTACTTGAAATAGGGAACTCATTCCAAATTTGCTTATAAATGCAGAAAGGTAATTTGATATTAAACAAAAATCATAGTTCTGGTCTTTTACCACATGTGGATGCAATGTGAGATGTCATGAAGGGTGATAGCTGTGCTTCCAAGTTTCCATATACATTTCTTTACTCCATCACTGCATGTCCAACCTTCAACATCATCCCACCAACAAGCACAATTTGTCGTGCATGCATAAATTACTCGATCTTTACATTTTCTTTTCCAACCACAGTTCAAGTGTCACTCACCTAATAATATCAATATGAGCATGCTGTGATCATTGAAGTAGGATTTTGTTTTTCTTGTTACGAAAGAAAACAACTTTAGCTTGCATTCTGCCGAAACTATCCAATACATGAGCAACCTGATCAGTGATAGGACCATGCGATTATATTGATGGAGATTTCAAAAGAAAAGATCAAACATTAAGTTCCGAGTAGTAGATAGGATCTCCTTCCAGTGATTGGACCTTCTTGAATTGGCTTTATTTATGATGGTGTATTGACATTGCAATGAAGACCTTGAAAACCTGCAATCAGAATTTTGGTGAAACAAATTGGTCAATAATGAGTTGTGTCGTATAACCTTTGACGTCAAGAAAGAAAATGAAAGATTCCTAGGGAATAAAGGAGAAGAAGATGCTATCTTCATGAATAAATTGCCAACAAGCTGCATTGACCTTGGCGGTATTCCGAAGCTGACCTATTCCTGGGAAGATATTGTGTATTTGACTTCCAGTCTTTATAGAAAAAATTGTGTGACCCGAGAGGACAAAAAATGCTTATGCCAATGATTAAAGGCCTAATGCCAATTAACATCATACTGAAAAGTTACAACTTTATGTATATGGGCAGAAGTGTGAGGAACACATGAAAGTTCTGTAGGATCAACAATAAAAAAAATAAACTAAAAAATAAATATAAAATTTATATGGTTCAATACTCTTTGCCAAGTATTCTCTCTTTAAGTTGATTCGAACAAAGAAACTCTCATGGCACTCAAAAGTTCTTTTTACTATATCTGACACCAAAGACATGACGTATATAAGATACTCATAAGACAACCAAAGGGTTTTTCTTCTTCAAGAAGAAGTCCCTCCAAATCTGAATAACTTCTCTTCCAAGTAATTTATTTTGAAGTAGGGAGTCTAAAATCCTTCAACCCCAAACAGAAAGACATGGAACATGTTCTGTGATCTAATAATATGAAGCTCAATAGTAAAATGCCTATCTTGCTGGAAACCAAATGCAGCAGGAGGCCAATAATGATCTTAAGTCTTACTCAAATATATAACTAGTCATATATGCAAGTTAGGTAAATTTCTTCATGTGGAGAGTTACAAGGACAAACATGAGGCTATAGTTAATTACCATGTCCAGTTTTAAGTTGTAGTTTGATGCATTTCTACATCAAAACATACCCAACAATAGCTAACTTTTTAGTGACAATAGGATAGCTTTTTCTTTTTGTGCAAAGGAAGATGGATCTTATTATTATGTTATACTCACGGAGTTGTTTCTTTTCAGAGATTAGCAGTCATGTCAGCATTCACCAGGGACAGTCACAGGTAGGTACATGATCAAACAAGAACCAGAGCATTGGATAAGCTTCCATCCAGCATGAAACTTTGATGTTTCTTCTAGCATATTTCTTTGCTATGGTTTTGGCAAAACCAATCACCCCTTCCTTTGCAGCACTATAATTAACTTGGTCAATGTTCCCCACTCGCCGGACAACAGATGCCAATGTTCATAATCCTCCCCTGATCAGATACGCAATGAACAAAATCTAAATACCATTTGAACTATGATCTCAAAATCTCGACAGAACATCAAAACATAATTGTGCTGCAGCTCATGGATTAAATCGACTTATTTCATGAATGATATCCTCGTACATCTATTGCCTCCAAATTTATTACATCTCATTCCTCTACTGTATACAAATTTATCACATTCATAATGAATTGCAAAGTCATGGATAAATCTGAAGGAGCAAAGGCTGAGATATGTCAACATGCATTATGAACTAAACTGATTTTCAATTAACAAATTGGACCTAAGCTGGCTGGTCATAAATCTTATTTAAGCATGCAAAACACTCGTATATCCATCAAATCAGCTCCCTATTATCAACCTTATATGAATCACATTCTAAACCCAATTTCTTATACTTGATAAGCACCCGATGCCAACTTCATCCAAATTTAAGGCATCCACTCTCTAACTGCGCACTTATCGGAAAAGACCTCCATCTAAATCTAGTATGCCCATTTTCTCAAACACCTTCAGGTAATCATGTTGGCCCAAAGGATATGTTAGCCAAACCATGTTCCTCCTCTATGGTAAATGGTCTTAGCTATCTTTAAACTAGAATGCAGTGAGTACATAAAGAAGTTAGGTTATAAAATATTAATGATTAAAACAAACATGGATTTGTCAATTATTAGATGCAGAAAAATCAACCAGCAACCTAAAAAGTTCATGAATTCCTCGAGTATGCTGATCATAAGAAGTTCGACAGTCTTTTTCTGTCAATTTATGGGAAACCCTAGAAAAATCTGTTGTCAAGGCACATGATATAAGCAAATGAAACATCCAGTCTTTCAAGCAACTCCAACAAATTAGCCAGTGGCCCGGCAACAAGCAAAAGCATGAAGTCAGTCGAATTACCCAATGTAAGCTTCTCTGGCCTCCAGGATTTGCAAGCAGCGAAGGGAAGGCGAGAGGGGAGAGGGCTGCGTGGGGCGAACGCCGGCCGATCGTTTGGGCATTTCTCGTGTGTTTCGTTACCTTCGATTAATAAAAGGTGTATTTGGTCAATTAGAGGTTTTTTTGGTGCGTAAAAGTAAACAGCAAATTATTTTTTTGGCACATTAATTATGGGCTTAAAAACGGTATTATAATAACCGTAATCACTGTCCCGTTAACGTACATTTTTTGGTGTTCTCCTGTGGAAAGCAGAAAGCAATTCTGGCCAGTACTACAGAAATCAGAAACACTTTTATGGCCAATACCATGGTTATGTTACTTTTGGTTGTCTGCTGCAGTTTTGATGGCAGAAAACACTGCAGAAAGAGGAACAAGATGATGAGTCTTTGGTAACAGTTAATGTTGCAGACACCAGATTCATGCATGCCCTCGTATTCACGAGCATTTCTACATAACACGTTATCAGATATATATACATACACAGTGCTCTTCTTCTTCTTCTTCCTTCTTTCCCGCTGGCCCGTCGCTTAAAAGCCGAGACTTAGCGCCGCTTTGACGTCGAGCCTCCACGCGCAACCGCCGCTGTCCAACCTCCACACGTCGCACGGCGCTGCCAGTGGCGAGGACGGAGTCGTCTGCCTCCCTGGAGGCTTCGCCTGCCTGACACGCACCCTGCAAGTGAACGCTCGGCATTCCCAAGCCGGAGGCACCAATCCCCGCGTCACCAGCTCCACCCTCACCGCCTCGTCCTCCTCCCTTACTCCGCGGTCTCCCGACGAGGAACCCACCACCCTCCTCCGGCAGGCCTCGTTGGTCCACGTCACCCGTTCCCACACATCGGACACAAAACCGGGGCACTCGTCCGCAGCCAACGCCGCCCTCACCCCCTCGTCGCTCCTACGTGCGATCTCCCCCTCCCTCCACATGTCCGTCACGCACTCCACCGTCACCCACAAACTTACGACCCTCACCGGCCACGACTCCGATCCTCCCCCCTCCCCTCGCCCCATCCAAGTCGGCACCACGGCTGCAGCAGGAGTAACAGGACTAGAATGCTGCATCGACGACTCCGTCGCCACGTCCTTCCCCTCCGGCATCTCTGGAATCAACGGTAGCGTCACGATCGTCGACGATGACTTCTCATCCTCCTTTACCGCAGTCGCCTGCCCCCTCCTAGGCTTCCTGCCCTGGGACTTGGCGGATCTCTTCCTCTTCGGCCTCCTCGCTACGGCGCGCGCCTCTGTGGAGACTACAGAGACCGCCGGGGAACCTGTTTCAGCGGAGGCGGGCTTGGGGGCGATGGGGCGGAACCTGAGCATGATCCGCCTCACCTTCCAGGCAGCATCGACGTCGCCAACTCCGCCGTACATCGTTAGACAGCAACCGCCTTGCCGCACCATCTCCTCCTTTTGTTGGCTATTATTATGACTGGTGTAGTATCTGCTTTAAGCAAGAGCTGGCCATGACGGACATAGAACGACGGAGCATTAAATAGTGATGATGGCGAAGGACACGTTTCCCCGTAAGCGACATGGAGGGAGGGCATCTTTTTCCGCTGCCATTGGCCGAGGAGGACAGGTGGAGCGTGACGAGGGGCAGTTCATGTCAAAGGACAGACGCACAGGAGAGGGGGGACAAGGAGAGTGGAGGTGGTGAAGGGTACGGGGCGAATAGGATCTTGCGGAGTGTCTCCACGGGCGCGGGATGTCACAAGTGGGCGGTGCGTGAGAAGAGAACTGAAAGCGAGAGCGAGGAGGAGATTCTGGAGAGGGGAAGACGTGGGCGAATCGGAGGCGGATAGGGACGAACCGGAAGGGGGACGAAGGCGCAGGGATTGGATGGGGATCCGGGCAACAGTGGACGCGTGGAGCGTCCGAGGGTGACGTGAGACAATGCCGAAAAAAGAAACTTTTTTCCCACAACCCGCTCGTATACCCGTTTACTAATTGTAAGAGATGGGGCCCTATGTGTCATGTGTCGCTGAAACGAATCGAGGAGTTGACACGTCGGAAGGGTGGTAAGCGTTGGGGTACGAAAATATTCGATCTTGTTTTTCTAGGGTACTACGAGGGGGACGGTGATGGTGATTGGTGGGTGCGAGGGATTGGGTTGTAGGGCCGACATTGTTACGAGAGGTCCTCGCTTTACCGTTGGTGAGTGGCTGAGATGGTAATGGATCAAAGTGTTATTGTTATATATTTTAATTTATCATCGTGCAACTAAAATTATATGGCTCAGTAAATCAAACGCAATGACGATCATAAATTATATTAAAAAATGATAAATATCTGAGAAATTAATTAAACATTTTTAATTGGAATGAGATGAAATAGGATGAATTAATTAAAGTTGATAGGTAGCCAATTTATCTATGATTCTTTGATATGTAAAGAGAGATGTGGTATGTACGTTGTTGACGAGTTATGGTAATTGATTTGATTGATTATGATAGAGATAATCTCATAGAATAGCTTATTCGATTACATGATTTGAATAATTGATTGAGGAAAGCTTTTTCCTCTATAAATACTCATCAAATAAACTCAATGAATAAAATTTATCGTTTTTATAATATCTCAATTTTTTATGGTATCAGATTCACTCTTGCCTTGAGCAAGACTTCTCCTTCTTCACTCTCCAACGAGAGCAATCCTTCCTTCTCATCACTACCAATTTGTTCAATGCCCCTTCGGCCACACCAAGGATGTTATGCTCCTTCCTCCCCATTGATATGCCCTCAACGATGCTTTACTGGATACTCTCACTTTTGACCATAAAGTAATCGTCTCTTTTGATGACTAATTTACCCTCTCCATAATGATCGGTGAAATAATACTCTCAGTACCATAATTGATGTCTTTGCCCTTTTCTCGATCAAGTGACATCGAAGTACAAGTATCATAATGGATATCACATGACAACATGCTCTAAAAATGATATTTTCAAATTACATCATATCCTTAACCTCTGTGCTACCAAAACTCTCCACTTCCTTAAGCTACTTTTTGGGAGTGGAAGTAATATTCATATCTTTTGGATTTTTTCTATCTCGAAAGAAATATATTCAAGATCTACTATCAAAAACGAATATGCAAAATATCAAAAAAGTTACAACTTCACTCTCTACTACTGAATCACTAAAATTATATGATAGAAACCCTATTACAAATCTCACACAGTATCAATAAGTACTTGACTCTTACATGTTCCTCACATATTCAAACATCTCCTTTATAACCAACAAATTATCACAATATATTAGCCTTCTACCATACATTGGTTTGTAGTAAAACAAGTTCTGTAATATCTAAAAAGGACTCTTAATCATAGACTTCTTTCATAAATACTCATCACTTTATCTCCATCCTTCGTCGATGTTAATTGGGCAAGCAACATTAATAATAAAACATCTACGTCAACCTATGTTATTTTTTTTTGGAGCAAATCTACTCGTTTAGAGTTCCAGGAGACAGAAAATAGTCACAAGGTCTACCACTTAAGCTGAATATTGAGTTATTACTACCACTGCTGTAGAACTTAAATATGTCACCAATTTACTATAAGAACTTGATATCAACTCCAAGTTCACTCCTACAATATACTATGATAATGTCGGTACCATCTACTTGTGCATCAATCTAGTATTTCATTCACACATGAAATATATTACCATATACTTTTATTTCATCGTAGATCAAGTTGTCAAATATCAACTACGTATTTCTCACGTATATACTGCTGATCAACACTCCCTTGTAAAGCCTCTCACTTATAGGGGTATGATAGAAGATCATGATAATTAATTTGATTGATCATGATAGATGTAATCTTATATTTGAATAACTAATTTGATTATATGATTTGAATGATTGATCGAGAAAAATCTCTCCCTCGCCTCCACATATGTTTAAAATTTATCACATTCATAATATCTAATATCTTGATTCTTTAATTATTTAATCGATACATTAATAGATGAGAAATAATCTTACAAAACTAATAACGTGGCATTGATACGGTCCTACAAGGTCAATAATACAATGTTGATTCAGCAAATCATTATTTTGCATATTTTGGAATTGATGCACTATTTCATTATATTTTGATGGTCAAGTAACTTTCATTAGTTATTTTAAATATTTCCTATTATATCAATCCAAATAATGATCATCTACTATGTTATAAAAAAAACTATTTTTAAGTTTTGGTATACTCTCAGTCTAAACACAATAGTTTACTTTAATACTTAATTACATCTTTCAAATTTTTACTGTCTATTGAAGAAACCTTATTGAATACGTTTCTATCACACGTTTCCATCATAGTTATTACAAAATCACGAGCCAAATTTTTTAGCATATCAATATCATAATATGCGATGAGCTTAAAAATCATTATAATTTATAATAGCTAGTCATCCATCAGTTCAATAATATTGAAAGCTTAACCAAAATTAATCCTCATGATACATGATTGATCTTTTTTCTGTAAGCTCTAATTCTTTTATATGAAGTAATATTATTAGTTTCCACTCTTCAACTCTCCTTTTGTTTTTTTCTAAAATATCTTCTTCTTTGATAAAATGAAAAAATTATATGAAAGAGAAAATTAAAAGAAAAAAAAATTAAATTAAAAATTTATGCAAATAATAATAACAGTACTTTAAAATTAATTTTTTAAAAAAGTAATTAATGATAATTATGATTAATGATTTTGATCAAAGTTAATTGGACGGATGGAAATAAGAGTTACATATAAGTAGGATTCGAATATTTGTGGGGATTGTATTTAGAGGGATTTATATTCTACCTTAAAATTTGAAGGGTTGAATATGATATTTCTGAACTTGAAAGGGATAGATGTGTAAAAGCATCATATATATCTTAGTTTGATTTCAAATATTTAGGAGGGAAATATGCAAGGTTGTCCAGCAAATATATACAATTGGCTCGAGCCCGCCCTCCCCTTCCTCTCTCTATACGAGCTTATCGACAGGGAGAGAGGGGGGAAAGGTGAGAGAGCGATTGGAGAAGAGTCGATGGGCGACACGATGAGTTCTTCGTCCTCCTCGAACGCGTATTCCTTCGTCCTCTACAACTACCCGCTGATCTCCGCGATCGTCGCCCAATCCACCAAGTTCTTTACGACCCGGTACATCTCGCCATCCTCATTACCATGGCAAGTTCTTGTTTCATCCGTGAGCCTGTTGATCCGATCTGTTTCGGGTTTCTCTATAATTTTCTTGGTTTCTGGATGGAGGATTGGGGACGAGTTGTAGAGACATCGCGTTGATAACCATCTACTTTCTCTTTTTGGGTGAGATTTACGTCCAAGGAGTATTTTGGAATCGAATTTTAGGGTTTTGGGAAGATTCATGTTGTATGATTCTTTTGGGGCCTAAAATTACATTCAGATTTATTGACATTTTAGCTGTTTTAGTTGTACATGCGTTCGATTTACTCTTTGGGAGTGCATATAAATCCACCAACAACGTCATATATGTACTACTTGTTGGTTCTTCCATCAAACAATTGGACATGGATTACTCCCTTTTTCGCTTACGGTTTTTGATCCATTAGCCAAATCACGCTGGCCAAGAGTGTGTAGTTCACGATTTTTCGAGCTATTCATCCTAAATTACAGCAGATCATCCTCTTTCTGATGCCTTTTTGAGGTCTGATGAAGCATGATTTGCTGAGATAAATGAATCAAACTTGTAAGTCGTGCATTCCTTTGGTTTGGCATATACATACTTCTTCATGTTCCATACTTCTATATAATCAAAAGAGAGATGGACATACAATATTTTAGGGCTTTTTGATAAATGATATATTTCTTGATATGATCATTAGTTTGTATACACATATATGCATATATTAACTCTTCTTCTTCTTAGACCTCTGGAAGTTCATGCCAAAGAAATCATATATGAACTCAGCTGCTCATTCATCAGTCAAACTTGTCCTCTCGTGGATGTGTAAGCTGTGCTCAAGCGAACCTTCTGGTGAATGAAATCTCCTATTTGAACCAACTCAAATTTCCAAATATTTCTTTAGCTCACTGATCAAAAACAGATATTTCGTTATGCAATTACAGCGACAGAGATGGCTGATATCGTTGAGCAAAGCATTTTATCATGACTCAGATCCCAGATTATGTAAGAGAAGTTATTCCATAGAACACAACACAGAACAACAAGAAGGATGAACAACTAATCTGATAGCAGAAGACACAAGGATTCACTGAACTCATCCTCTGCTCAGATTTTAGATGGTGTATTGGGGTGACGAGCAACTATCTGGTTATAAGCATTCAGCGTGAGGAAGTCGTCCAGCTCCGGTGACGTGCACTGCCTGGTGAAGATCCTGCAGGCCTCTTCAAACTTCCCACGCTTAAACTTCTCTAACCCCACCTCCATCTGGATCCTTGCCATCTCCTCTTCCACCACCCTTCCGAACAGCTCCGGCGTCACCCTCACCCTCACCTCCTCGCCGTCCAGCACCGCGCCGTACTTCAACCACTGCCAGTTCTGGACCCTGCTGATCTCCGCGGTGGCTGCGTCCTCCATGAGGTTGTAGAGGGGCACTGACCCCGTGCCGGTGAGCCAGGCCGCTAGGTACTGGATGCCGACGCGAGTGTTCAGCCGGAGGCCTTCCATCGTCCTCACGCCCCGGGGCCTCTGCAGAAGGTCCTCCTCGGTGATGTTTCCGGCATCTTCTCTCCTCGCCATCTGAATCTGGTTGGGTTTGCCGCCCATGTTGCTGGTGAAGACTTCCATGATAGGCGGGATAAGGCCGGGGTGAGCCGCCCAGGTCCCGTCGTGGCCGGCGCGGACCTCTCGCAGCTTGTCCTTCCGCACCAACTCGAGGGCGGCTTCGTTCGCCGCCGGGTTATCCTTGATTGGGATTTGGGCAGCCTTTCACATAGCAGAACGATCGATCAGTGCGTCGACATATCTTCGTCGATGGAGAAGCTCTCAGAGATTAAGGTTCATGGCTTACCATGCCGCCCATGGCGTGGACGCCGCGGCGGTGGCAGGTGCGGATGAGGAGGTCGGAGTAGCTCCGCATGAAGTGTTGGGTCATCCCGACTTGGACGCGGTCGGGGAGGAGGCGATCCGGATGGCCTTGGAAGGTCTTGACGTAGCTGAAGATGTAGTCCCATCTCCCACAGTTGAGCCCGATGGAGTGATCCCTCAGCTCGTAAAGGATCTCGTCCATCTGAAACACCGCGGGAAGCGTCTCAATCAGGACCGTCGCCCTGATGCTCCCCTTCTCTATTCCCGCGAACTTCTCGGCCCTCTCGAACACACGGTTCCATATCTTCGCCTCCCTTTGAAGCTCATAATCACCTTGTCAAGTGTTTGATAAAATGTTGCAGATGAAAGTAGTGAAACAGGTGTCCAGCTCTAAGCTAACCTCGAGTGCTCTATCTTGGGGAGATAGAAGAAAGGCCCGTAACCGTCGCCTTGAGTGGCCCGGAACTTGGCATGGTTGTGGAAGAAGTAAAGACCGAAGTCCACAAGGCAGCCGATCACAGGCGCGCCGTCTACGAGGATATGGTCCTCCGGCAGGTGCCAACCCCGGGGCCGGACGAAGAGCTTCGCAGTCTCGTCGTTAAGCTTGTACACCCTGTTCCGTGCCTGGTCATTGAAACTTATCGTCCCGTTTACGGCGTCTCGCAGGTTGACTTGGCCTCTCATCAGGTTCTCCCAGCTCGGCGACAGGGCATCCTCGAAGTCAGCCTGCAAAGGAGCTCCATTGAATGAGGTAATGGAAGACACTTTTTGGCGCTCTCATCATTCTAGGCCTGTTAGAGTTGAACTTAGTTTGTTTCCTCAAGTGCTCAGCTATTTGCCAAAGCTTAGCAGCTATTTCTCGAGGAATTCCTTCGACGGAATTGAGTATAATGCATCTGAACACATTTGCAGTTCATCTTTCACTCATCAGCATGGTCAATGGATCATTTAATTGGAGACAAACAATAACATGTACCATGAAGACTTTGGCTCCGGAGTTGAGTGCGTTGATGATCATCTTCCGCTCGACCGGTCCAGTGATCTCGACGGTCCGGTTGGCGACGGCCGGGGGCACCAGCGCGCACGCCCAGTCGCCTTCCCTGATAAGCCTCGTCGCCGGGTCGAACCCCGGCAGCTCGCCGGAATTGTACCTCCTCTGTACCTCGCGGCGGCACTCCATCGCGTACCGAATGTGGTCGCGGAACTCCCGCTGCAACGCCGCGACGAACTGCAAGGCATCCCTGGTGAGGATCCCCGCGAACTCCTCGTCGTACCTCCCCCCGACGTCCACCCCCTCCGGCACGTCATAGAAGCCCAGGTAAGTAGCCATCATCAAAGCTCTTTATATATAGACTTGTTCCGGTGTTATACTGCCGTTCTATGTGAAGGGGTATAGTATATATATAGACGCGGACGAAATACACAGGGAAGGGAGTGGATACCGGATATGCATGGCGTCTTGCCATGGAGAGAGAGAGAGAGAGAGAGAGAGAGAGAGAGAGAGAGAGAGAGAGGAGATTGGTTGGAGTTTAGTGCGGAAGATGAACGGGGATAAGAGTCAGTTGCACTCGGGGTTGTGTCATGGCATGGGCTCTGCAATCTGCCGACCTAGGAAGGCGTAGTTGACACGGAGCCCAGTTAGCCAATTTATACGGGCATGCACCTCTAGCAAGCTGAGGTGGCAGCATGTTGGGCGTCGGATTTTAGATGTACGATCAGGAGGGTTCCTCTGCGGATAACCATTACACTCCGGTTGCTTCTACGGAAGCTGTTGCCGTAGTAGTCAGAATGATCGAACCAGTTTAAGTCTCCGATCATTATGAATTTATTCGATCATAGATTTAATTTTAAATAAATTAAAAATATATGTAACTACATATAACTGGATTTACCTTTTTGTTGCGTGCTATTGATCTTCGATGTTTACCATATTATTGTCACTGTTTCAGTTGCTAGCATGTCGATACAATCATAATAACCAAAGACAAGCGGGATGATGATTTTTAATTCAAAAAACATTGATCGATATTGGACCATCTCTGAATTGTTTTGAAGATAACTCATTGCTTACATTATTTATTATAATGTCTTTATAATAAGATAGGTGATAACAAATAGGCATGGACATACAATAAAGTTTGTTATTCCAAAATTAGCCACATTAGTATTACTATAGAAATATTTTGAGTTAAGAATGATTCAGAAAATATTTTCCTAATAATAAGTTATTAGGGAGCTTCTACTATAGGTAAAGCACGATCCACAGCTTGGGCTATACTCTCTCTTTCTTCTCTTTCTTCTTTTTATCTCTTCTATCTTGGAAAACCTACCGATTTAGTTGAGATGGACCCGATGACGAATGGGTTGGAGACTGACTTTTAACTGATATAGGATGGTGGAGATTTCATTGCAGTTCTTAATTGCAGCGTATCAAATAATCATTAGTTGCGTTATGTCTTAAATATTTCTTGGCGTCGGCTGTGAATTTGTCAATTAGCATGCTATTTTTTTTTTTTCTTCCACATATATGCATATGAAGATCAAACCGGAAGACCCTCTTGGATACAGACAATCCATCAATTGACATCCTGTTGATTGTGAGCTAGTAATATCTTGTAGTTTATAAACAAGTAAACATGTTTGCAAACTGCTAGGTTGTCGTCACAATAACTAGTTGTCTTCATTGAAAGATGTTTTCCAATGTAAGGGGTGGCTAAAGTTTGGATGGTATATAGCCCTTGCATTCCTTTCATTTGGAACCATACAAGTGATATACATTTTATATCCATCTTGATTTCCTTTCAATCTTATTTTTTTAATAAAATTGATAATTAAATAAGCTGTTGTCATTTTGAGTTTGTAGAAAGAAATGAATCAATAAAATACAATTCGATAGAATAACTTATTAACTTAATAAAATAAATCAATATTTCAAAATGTTTAGGTTTTTTTGTTAGACTTGTTATTCTCCTATAAGCCAACTCAAATGGCATCTCACATCCAATATGAAAGTAAACTTAGGGTAATTAAGATGTCCACTTAAAGGTTCAAAGATAGCTTAGAAATATGAGATTCAGCCTATTGAGAAATACATGCTATGATTCAAATTTGAGGTCTCCCTTCAATTTTTAAGATCCAAATATAATCTAAAATTAGACCTGAGATCCAACTTAGTAATGACTCCACGATATGAGACCTAAATTTGAGTTATTATAAATATTCACACTTCAAAGTTAGACGTTCATTCAAATAAGCATCCAAAATAGTACTTTTACAACTTTGATTTTTCATCTCCCTTTGCATTTATATCACTATTTATATTGAATTTGATAGGATGATTGATCGATTAACTAGATAAATTTAAATTGATAATTTAAATCTTAGTTAATGATAATAAGATTTATAATTGACTCAGGCAGTGTTACAAATCATGAGCATCTTTTCCTAGTCAAAAAAATGTCAGGTCAGATGTTATTTTTCGTGGTAGTTTCGCAGCCTTTCAAAAGGCACTGTCAACTAATTGGATTTGTCTTGCTCCCATTCAGCAGCACTGGCTGGACTTCGCTAATGGGAGAATTGAGATGCATCAGATGAGATGGGTGATGGGCTAATGGCCTCTCACTGATGGGTGGCTCCCATTAATCCATGGGGACCATTAGCTTTCGCTTGTGCCTCAAACACACCGTCCCCAATCCTGCTTCCTTCCCCTGTTCCACCCAATGCCCTGTTCATATACTTGGGGTCGATCGTCGATCGCTCTCCCTTTTCCACTGCCTCCAAAGCTCTTACGTTTACCGTTCTTCCTCCCCTGTTCTCACCGATTCCCTCGCCGTTCCTCGCTCCGGCCGATTGGGCCGCTGTCTTTTATGGTCGATTTCTTCGGTTTTTATGGCTATCTGCCCTCGGTTTCGTCGAACCTTGTGGCAGATTCTGACCTTTTGAGCCTGGCTTCGGCGTTCCTTTCTTGATTGAAGCCCTAATCCATAAAATAAAATAAAATAAAAAGCGATTTTTCCCTTTAGTTTCTTGTTTCTTTTTCCATCCCGGCCTTCAAAATCCGGCTTTTCAGCGATTTGTGTAATTTTCTGGCGTTGATTTCTGGTTCTGCAGCTTTGATTGTTCGTGATCTGTTTGCTTCGATAATTTTGGTGGATTTCGTCCCTTTCGAGAACGCTTAAATGGCTGGAGAAAGCTGCAATCTTGACAAAGATGAAGCGGAGATCTTCAAGCCCTCTCCCTCTTCTTCCCCTTCTCCTTCGCCACCTTCACCCCCATCGTCATCGCAACCGCCGCCGCCTTCTTCTGTCCTTCTGAAACCGAGCGAGGAATCCGGTATTCAGAGGCCCGAGATACCGGAATCTCCTCCGGCCCCCACGATAACGTTTGCGGCTTCCTCCACACCGAAGCTTGACGAGGAGCCCTCCAACCCCGGGGAGGAATCCCCGGCTCCTGTTAGATTCAGCAACAGATGCTCTGCTTGCCGGAAAAAGGTTGGTCTCACCGGATTCCGGTGCCGGTGCGGCGATCTCTTCTGCGGTCGTCACCGGTACTCTGATGCCCATGAATGTTCTTTCGATTACAAGGCTGCTGGGAGGGAGGAGATCGCCAAGGCCAACCCTGTCATCAAAGCTGCCAAGATCATCAAGATCTGAGGTACAAATTTGGAACTTTTCTTTCTCCTCCCTTGTTAGGAGCTGTAGATAAATTGGTTTTCATCTGTATGGATGACTAATTGAAACAAATTAATATGAATTATACTATCTGATTCGGTTATCCAATTAATTATCGGTGGCATAGGGAATTTGATCTTGGTTTCACTGATGTTTAATCATATGCATTTGATATTAGTAATGAGGTATGTAGCTTTAGATTGATCCATATCTCCTCCTAATTGGAATTGAATGTCCTCGCCAAATGTTGATCTATAAGAATTCTTGATCTCCTCCTTTTGGGTTCTATTCTTTTGCACTAAAGATTGGAAAACAATTGGATAAGTAACTTGCAGTGGGTAAGCTTTTTGCTATTTACAATGGGAAAGGTGTAGCTTTAGATGATAAAGATGGGCCTTCATTTTGCATTGGATTCCTTCTTTTATTAATGTGTCTCCACATTATCTGTAGCCTATGAAACAATGCAGCATATGTTAAGCTATATCCCTGAAATAAGTGATGATCTCATGTAGATCTTCTCATGGAGCTCCAATTACTTGATTGATGAATGATTATTTCCTTAAAAAAAAGGTTGTGATCAATTTAAGGTAAATTATGTAGTTTAATGGGAATAAAGGTTCCATGATCTGTAATCTCCCTATGATTACTTTTTTAAAATTATCTTTGTGCTTATCCTCCTTTATACAGGCGGAGATTATGTGAACTAACAAAGAGGACAACGGTACATGCCATGATCTATCATCAATTAATACTATAAAATAATTTGGGAAATCATGTGGAACATGTTCTTCATATTTATTTATGATAACTTTCTTATTTTTTATGATGATGCCTCTTCATGGAAGGTCAATTTCTGTCACAATACCATAACTTTATATAATTGTCTCTATAATTAATGCTTCGTTTTATTAGATTATTGATAACCTTTTTGGTAGCTACTTTTTGTTGTATAGTTATCACCCAACAAGTAGCTGGTGGAGGATTTTGTTTTTTTTTTGGGTTCCCATTTCAGCTTGCTCTTTTGGCATATAACAGTAGAACACAGAAAAATTATATGCATCAAATTATGTAATTCAACAAATGTGATTTTACATGTCTTTGTTTCTGTATACTTAAGCCAAATGTAATCGATAATAATTGATTCCGTGGATTCAGAATAGCAAGTTTCTGTTTGATCATATGGACCTTTTTTGTTGTTTATGGATGTTTTGTCGTGTCAAAAACTTGGAACAGAATAACAACAACAAAGCCACAAGGCCTAACTTATAAAGAATGCATACTTAAAAGATTGTTTTGGTTTTGCTACTCCTTTTCTTGTGGATCGTCGTGAGTGGATCCCTTGCTTTTTTGACATGGCCAATTTTTGTCATTTGTATAGAATGAAGGTTGGGTGCATGATGATGAAGTGCATGAAGGCCAGCCTGGAAATGACTGCAAGTGGGTTCAAGCTTTCTCATGGTATAAACAAAAGCTTTCTGAAAGAAGAAATTGTTGTTGGTGCAGCCTTTTCTATTATACAGATTCCAACTAAAGGCTTCTGAATCAAGCACAAAGCTGAGGTCCACCAAGACCAAATTCTCTCTCTGTTCCCTGGATGTGTTTGAGGTTATTCTTCTATTGATGGTTCAAGTAATTGTGCTCTGTATAACCTTCATTATCTTTTGCACTAAGTATTATGCTTATCATCAAATTAATCAGGTGTGATTCTTCTGATCTGTAGTGATACTGCAGATCAAGGATTTAAATTTTGGTTAGGTATTGGTTTTCGGTAACTTATCGGATATTAATGTATTTGGAAGAAAAAGGAACAAATGCACTTTTTTGTCTTTTAGGTGGGGTGAAAAGGAAAATTATTGTCAACACCTTTATTTAACTACAACACCCAACACCTGTTTAATAATATATATAATCTGAGGAGTTCAGTATTTTTTATTTTTTTTTGAAGAAAATAATCCAAATACATCATTTTGAATAATTCTAGTATTTTTTAAATAAAATTGAATCAATCTGTGATGATGACATTTAAATAATTAAAAAAAATTATATATGATAAAAATAATTTCAATTTAAATAAATAAAACATGATGATACCTTGGATGATATCTTACTGTTGGTCATAGTTAAAAATAAAAATTAAATAATAAAAAGAGATTAAATGGTTTTGTAAGATCTTGACCCTCACCATGCTCAAATGCTAGGTCGGCTCGGCTCTGATATCAAATATTATGACTCGGGCCTGATGGGCTAACTGGCTATCAATTTCGTTTGATCTAAACCATTGACCAAAATGCTTAAGCTGAAGTTGATAATAGTACACTCATCATATTCTTATAAGTCAATCTTAATCCTGTCCACTTTTGATGTGGGACTAATCAGGGGTATTACAATTAGTATACTCATAAGACCCTTATAAGTCAATCTTAATCCTGCCCACTTTCGATGTAGGACTAATCAGGAGTTTTACATTTTCTCTATTTTCTTATGGATCAATTCATATGGTATAATTTTTTAGTATTTGCAAAAATATTTTGTTTTTGTCACAATGTAAAAACACTATGTTTTTAGTAATATCAAGGAAAATACCATAACATAGTACAAAAATTCGCCCTAACTTCTTTGTCATTTTGTCCCCCTTCTTAACCAAATGTTGCAAAACTTTGGTAAAGTCCGGGTTAAATCCAGGTCAATTCATTTGCATATTAGGCTATGAACCATACATCACTCCTTGTCAAAAAAAAAGAAAAATCATAATCTATAAGAACTGTTCCTGTGCAATCAAAAATCATATTTGGTTCATATATAGGTATAATATAAAGGACTGCAATGTTTTGCAGCTTAAAAACAATAACAAATGAAGTTATTCTTCTCATTCAGACTGCTGCAGCTTTAAGAGTGACAAGGTCTGATATCTTGTTTGTGTAGAAATCTGGTTGTATGGAGTTGCTGGGGCTTTGCAGCATTTGCAGAGAAGTAACACCTACCAACAAGGAAGAAATCATCATAGGTGCAAAAATATGGTGCCAAGAGAAAAGGAAGTAACATGCATTTGAATTACCTGAGAGTACAAGAAGTGTTTTGCAGCCACCATTTTGCCCAAATAGTATATCGGTATCCAACCGATCTCCTACCATGCATATTTGAGATTTGAGAATGCCAAACCTGTGATCAATTGCAAGTATGATTATGCAAGTCCACCAAAAAGATTCATCAAGTAATTATTATTAACTCTCAATCCGATCTAAGTGGAATACTGCAATTTGGTTAGGTTAGGTAATATAGAATTTGCTAATTGCTCTCCCCTCTTGGGTGTGAATCTGAATGATGTGCCGCCACTAGGTTTAGGATGGGAAAGAGGTGATCATCCCCAGAGATCCAATCAGTGGAAGATCATAATGTATCACACAAAAGTCTCACTCTTTTTCTATATTTTGTATGATATCATGAGTGTAAAAATCATTATATAGGATGAATGTCAAGAATTTCAATCTTACTTGTTTGCTAAGTAATCCATCATAAAAGTCGAGGGCTTTCCCACAACAAGCGGCTCCCGTTGGGTTGAACCGCAAATTGCCCCAACCATTGAACCTCCACCTGCAATGCATGAGTTAGCAATTAGATAGGACTTTAATGGAAAATAATGAAAAGCCAGCCTCTCATAATCTGAGAGCACAAAGGTTGAAATAATTTATCTCACTAAAATTACCCTTGGAATCCACCAATAAACTTTTTTCTGAAAGTTGAACAACTGGAGTGTGCTCTACAACAAATCCAATGAAAACATTCACTCCTATTTACCAATTGTGTCTTGGATCTTTATAAGCACCATCAATTATGGTACCCAACACCAAACGGCATGTCTCAGCTGCAGGATATATGCTCTATACTAACCTTATAGTGGGTCTGCTATAAGCTTATATAGCGACAGACACATGATTCTAGCCAACCTGCTTTTCTAAGAGTTATCTAATACAATTTGGCACATATTAGGTATTGTTAAAAATTAATCTTGTAAAGTTATCATAATATCATAGTTTAGTACACTAACTTGTAATATTTGCATGTTTGCTAGTTGAATTGGACAAACTAAAAACATGGCTCAAATGAACTCTGGCATTCAACAAAGAATTTTTCTGGTTAATGAAGGAGGGTATGTTGATGTATTAGGACCAGGAGGGCATACATATGATCTCATCGAGGTTTGATGTGGGCAATAATTGTAGCTAATCAACAGATCAAGTTAATTATGGAAACAAAGCAAACAGACAGTAGAGAATAGATAAAAGAAAGCAAAACTGCAGCTTACTAGTTCAACGTGGCATATTAGCACATAGCTCATTTCTAGACTTTCCAAAACAATACACTAAATGAGTTCTGGGTAAATGTTAGCTTTTAGACCTTTTTTACGGGGGCATATTTTAATACAAACTATCCTCATACATGTGAAGCTCTAGAAAATATTTCTCCCGTTTGTTCTACCAAGATTTATAGCTGCTTAATTTGGTTCCAAAGTGTTTCAGCACTATGGAAACAAGAGCAAACAATGTGAATGATGAATAACTTTAATATGACAAAAATAGGAATTTTTCAATGACTTGAACTAGGGAACAGCATGGTTGTTTTATCTGATGATGTTTATCAGGTAGTTGCGATCTTGTACTCTAGAGCTTGAAAACCCCCAAAAACCCAATAATTTGTTTCTTTTTTAAATAATAAAGTTGTCATCTGTAGCAGCAAAATATTCCAGAATTATCCAAAGGTGCATTGAACTTTAGACAACTGTTAACTGTATGATCATCAGTTCAAAGTAACTATGAGAGAAAGATATCACCTTTCTGACAAGATTTTCCTACTATATTTGTTCCGCTTAACTTCTATCTTTAACAGCCACTAACTAGATGCCACGAGATAGATAAAATAATAGTTATAGCAAGAACATCTCATCGCCATTTGATTTTTAAGATATCAAACATAAAATTTTCATTGGTGATACATGTAAAAGTATCTCACTGAAGTGTCAAGAAACATTAGTTGTCAAGACACAGGAAGAAGAAATGCTTAAGTTTAGTGAGTCAAACCTGCCCATTCTTGAGCATCAGTCAGATGAGTTACAGCATCACGATTTGTTGCAATGAAAATACACCCAGGGTTTTCACGTATACAAAGTGTTCCATACCTTCAATCAATAAGAAATTGTTAACATTGCTTAAATAACCCAGACTGAAAGGAGAATTACTTGAGCATCATACAAAAGGTAATTTAGGCCATCCATGTATGATGAGCCTGGATGTCCCAGAGAAATTTATATAAAATATGACAATATGAGGACCGACCTACCAACTAAACTCTTAAATGACAATTGAAATATTCACATATTGCTGCTTCATAGTAATATATTCAGAACTTTCTCACCCATAAAATTCTGATCATCTAATCAGATATAATGAAAGAATTTCACTGTCCAACCACCTTAACTATACATCAGCAGAGTTCAGCAAAATTTCTTTTAATCAAGGTTGTAACTCTTTGTTCTTTTCCCCCTCTGAATAGAATACATGGATCAAAAGATTGCTTATAATAACAGAAACTCAGATTATACTAGGAGAATCTCAAAATAAAGGCATGCACTGTGTTGTGCAATAGTTATTATAATTAAAATAAAATGGACAAAGGTTGAGAAACAGACAAGAAACCTACTGAACTTTATAGTAGTTGAAGTAGCGATCAAATCCAACCACAACTGCTCCAACCTAGAAAAAGGAACCAAGCAAGTTGAATGTCAGTGTAAATAGGCAATGAAAATATCATTATTTGGATTAATTGTCAAAGAAGGAAGGCTTTAGGCCAGAAAAAGGGGCTTATATATCCTAGAATTTTGCAGAGTTGGAACTTTACATTGTGATCGTGCTCCATCAAAAAACCAGGTTTCAGCTCTATCTTTTTATCGCCATCTTCCTGTGATGGTATGTATTTGGTGTTACACTTGTGATCTATGCTAGCTCAAATTTGGAATCAATATGTAAAAAATAAGGAATTTGTAGCAGTATTCAAAAGAATATATCCACTGACTAACATTTTTTTAAAATAAATTAGGAACTACGGAAATGAAGGTGTATAACAAATAACAATATAAATATCCAAAATTACTGAAATGCCTTATAAAAGATCTAGCTTAAAATTCCTCTCAAGATCTAGATGCAACATATGCTGGGTATGACCCAAAATTTCATTGATTAACACTTTATCTATATGAATGTTAATCCACTGATGTTTGTTAATTAGTTGCTGATGCTTTACATTTAAGGAAAACTACTTTACCAACAGATGATGGACATGATCTCATCTACTTCTAAATTATATAGCATCAGATGTATAAGAACTCGATAGAGTAGCAAAGTCCAAGGCAACATATGCTGGTGTCCAGCAAGCTCTACCAAAGTTGAACAAAAATAAGTTTTTTTTTTTTTTTGTGCAATCTGCTGAAAACAATTTCTACTGATATAGTTATACAAAAACTTTTAACATACCGGACCACCAAGATACTGGTATCCAGCAAGCTCTAGCTCCTTCAGGATTCCATCCTCACCTATCACATATACCTGAAATTTCGGAAGATAACTTAAGCCAAACCATTAGTTCTTTCACCATGCCTAATTTAATGCATCTCTAAATCGAATTTTCAAAATAATATATATTTTGGAACACATTAAGTAGAATACAGAAATATGCACCACTAATGTTAAACAAGCGTATATGCTAGATCTTACACCTGATATTTAACTGTTGTCATTACAAATTGTTTCTTCTAGATTCAGTTTCTGGGAAGCTAACTTTGTCTGTTATAAATATTTCATGAATTCATAAGATTAACTTGGGTCTCAAAAACCACATTTGTATTAGTTTTGTCACGACCCGGACCTAATGGGCTAATTGGTCTATCAAATTCATTGAGCCCAAACTACTAGCCAAATGCTTAAGTCGAAATTAATAGTAGTACACTCATTAGACCCTAATAATTCAATCTTAGTCATGCCCAGTGATGGCTCCACCCCGTGATGAGTCCTCTAACTCCATCTGTAGTCATTTTCTACTCAACCCCTCACCATACTCCAATACTAGGCCGGCTCCAATACTATTTATCATGACCTGAGTCCAATGGGCTAGCTGGTCTGTCAACTTTATTGAGCCCAAATCACTAGCTAAAATACTTAGCTGAAGTTGATAGTAACATATCCATCAGACCCTTATAAGTTAATCTTAATCTTGCCCACTTTCGATGTAGAACTAATCAATATGTCATAAGTTTCATGGTATCCTCCAAATCTCACACCATTGCAAAAGTTTTGAAGAGACCATTTTAATTGCTTAATCTCCACAAGGATAGAGTGTGGTCATATCAATCCATGCAAATAATGTTACAATCTTTGTAGAATTTTGGATTCTTGGCTACCACGACTAACAAACAGGAATATTCCCAACACGTAAATATTAAACTGGTGCAAAATTGCAGCGGCCAGTTCAGGAACTTAACAAAGTGTATGATGAATAACACCGAAGGAGCAAAAGATAAAATGATACAAATGTTCTTTCCTTATCACAGTATGCACATAAGCCATGCTGATCAGTTGTTGATAAGCAGAACACGATCAGCATGCCATTATAGGTTGCTCTTGTTGGTCATGTTTCCATAATTAATATTAGGGTAGAGTTCCAATACTCAAATGTCACTAGATGTTGATATCCTTCGGCATTGACATGGACGGTTGCAGCGGGTGACTATTGCATGGCTGGCATGGTCATAATATTAAAGGATAAGCCAAGATATTTTGTAAAATCATTCTACATTTTTCTCTTCATGGTACAATCAAATTGTTAAGCCAAAATAGTTTGGTCTAGCAGGTTATAATGAGGCAGGACCATTGAAGATACTTATGAAAAAGAATTTAGACAAAAAAGTTTAGGATGGAATTGGTCTTTCTAAATCATGCACATATGTCCAACATATGCCAGTTTGTGGAAAAAAGGAGAATAAATTTAATTTCAACTCTGCACATTAAAGGCACAATTCTTATAAGCAGTCTTAATAAACTTGGTAGAACTGCAATTACTAGAGTAACACACAGAAGTTAATTGCCTAATAATTCTGAAATTACAAACTGCAATCCAGCCATCTATAAACATTCCAGCCCTATAGGTTCCAAAATGATTAGCAAATGACCAGCAAGCAGATGGTGCTTTATGAGTCAGAATTTACTGTTTCAGATACTTATGAAACAGAATTTTAGACAAAAAAGTTTAGGATGGAATTGGTCTTTGTAAATCATGCACATATGTCCAACATATGCCAGTTTGTGGAAAAAAGGAGAATAAATTTAATTTCAACTCTGCACATCAAAGGCACAATTCTTATAAGCAGTCTTAATAAACTTGGTTGAACTGCAATTACTAGAGTAACACATAGCAGTTAATTGCCTAATAATTCTGAAATTACAAACTGCAATCCAGCCGTCTATAAACATTCCAGCCCTATAGGTTCCAAAATGATTAGCAAATGACCAGCAAGCAGATGGTGCTTTATGGGTCAGAATTTACTGTTTTAGATACTTATGAAAAAGAATTTTAGACAAAAAAGTTTAGGATGGAATTGATCTTTGTAAATCATGCACATATGTCCAACATATGCCAATTTGTGGAAAAAAGGAGAATAAATTTAATTTCAACTCTGCACATCAAAGGCACGATTCTTTAAGCAGTCTTAATAAACTTGGTAGAACTGCAATTACTAGAGTAACACAGAGCAGTTCATTGCCTAATAATTATGAAATTATAAACTGCTATCCAGTCATCTAAAAACATTCCAGCCCTATGGGTTCCAAAATGATTAGCAAATGACCAGCAAGCAGATGGTGCTTTATGGGTCAGAATTTACTGTTTCAGATACTTATGAAACAGAATTTTAGACAAAAAAGTTTAGGATGGAATTGGTCTTTGTAAATCTTGCACATATGTCCAACATATGCCAGTTTGTGGAAAAAAGGAGAATAAATTTAATTTCAACTCTGCACATCAAAGGCACAATTCTTATAAGCAGTCTTAATAAACTTGGTTGAACTGCAATTACTAGAGTAACACATAGCAGTTAATTGCCTAATAATTCTGAAATTACAAACTGCAATCCAGCCGTCTATAAACATTCCAGCCCTATAGGTTCCAAAATGATTAGCAAATGACCAGCAAGCAGATGGTGCTTTATGGGTCAGAATTTACTGTTTTAGATACTTATGAAAAAGAATTTTAGACAAAAAAGTTTAGGATGGAATTGATCTTTGTAAATCATGCACATATGTCCAACATATGTCAATTTGTGGAAAAAAGGAGAATAAATTTAATTTCAACTCTGCACATCAAAGGCACGATTCTTTAAGCAGTCTTAATAAACTTGGTAGAACTGCAATTACTAGAGTAACACAGAGCAGTTCATTGCCTAATAATTATGAAATTACAAACTGCTATCCAGTCATCTAAAAACATTCCAGCCCTATGGGTTCCAAAATGATTAGCAAATGACCAGCAAGCAGATGGTGCTTTATGGGTCAGAATTTACTGTTTCAGATACTTATGAAACAGAATTTTAGACAAAAAAGTTTAGGATGGAATTGGTCTTTGTAAATCTTGCACATATGTCCAACATATGCCAGTTTGTGGAAAAAAGGAGAATAAATTTAATTTCAACTCTGCACATCAAAGGCACAATTCTTATAAGCAGTCTTAATAAACTTGGTAGAACTGCAATTACTAGAGTAACACAGAGCAGTTAATTGCCTAATAATTCTGAAATTACAAACTGCAATCCAGTCATCTATAAGCATTCCAGCCCTAAGGGTTCCAAAATGATTAGCAAATGACCAGCAAGCAGATGGTGCTTTATGGGTCAGAATTTACTGTTTTCTTAAATTCAAACCTCTGTGATTTAAGATGATTGCTCCTTGCATAACCTACAGTAAGGAACTCATATATGCTCCTTAAAGAAGTTCACCAAGATAGCAATAGCTGTAATGCTAACCTTCTTATCCTTAGGGAAGTCGATGGACCTCAAGTAAGCAGCCGCAGCAAAAGATGATGCAAAGATCTCCTCCTATTCGAATTTAACCATCATTACATGCATAAGGTTAGTAAATCATACAGTTCACACAATCGTACAAAACTAAACGAATAAAATTTAACAGACCTCAGTGACGCTCAGACCAAGAGTTTCAAACTTCTTCCCGTACTGCTTCCTCGACTTTGTGGAGTTGTTAGTCACAAAAACCAATCTTTTCCCCTGGACGCAATGAACCAAAGCATATCTAATCGATTTCCTTCCCAATGTGTGCATTCATCAAGGAATCTAAATCCAAACAAAAGATGCAGCGGTCTAACCTTTGATCTAAGCATATCAAGAGTCCCGGGCACCCCGTCGATCAATTTATCGCCCTTCCATATAACTCCTGCAAGGCGGACAAAATCGAATTTCTAATGACCGATGATTCATTTAGGAATCGATATGGACAAAGGATGGGAGAAGGAGATCACCATCGCAATCGAAGAGGAAGGTCTCGACAGAATCGATGAGCTCGTCGACGTTCTCCAGCCTCTGAGCCGCGGCTCTCGCGGCCATGGTCGAACTCCAGCGTCCGAGCCGTCGCCGCGGCCCGAAGTGGCGGTTAGAGGAGGAGAGCGACGACGACGGCGGGAGAAGCGCCGAGAAGAGCCGTCGCCCCGTCGCTAAGGCCGGGGGAGCCGGGGATCGGGAAGAGGCCGAGGCGGATACTGCGAGGAAGACGTCGGAGACTCCCCTGGTCATCAACATCTCCTCCCTCCCGATGTCGCTTCAAATGGGTGGGCGATATGAGAATGCATTTAAAGTTGTCTCCTCCATTCGAGTGGCGTTGCGGTGGTGAGGGGTTAAGTCCAGTGTTTGTGGAGGTAAGAAGAAGCGTAAGCCCCGCCAACCACAAGTCTTATATCCTTTTCCATACTTACTATAACCATCAAATGGCTATCAGCCTCCCATCTCTCCTTACATTATCCATGTTACATTATATATATATATATATATATAAAAGGTTGATTACATTAATTTTTTCATTGTTGAGCTCTGTATACAAAGAAATTTTTAGTCAAATTAAGAACATGTAAATTTTCATTTATATTTTTTTAATAAAATCTTATTTTCTATGACCTTGTACAAATAATATTGGAGATTTTCATTTACAATCTTTTTTTATTATTTATAATATCATTTTAAGTCTTTTTATATTTCTAAAATACCCCCATAAATAAACATAAATATTCTCAATTTATCTCTTAATTCCAACACTTTTTTCGACTCATTCCACACAATTCTTTTTCTTTCCCATCTTCTCCTCCTAATCATCATCTAGGATGATTGACCAAGGAAGAAAAATGAGTTATATAAAATAAAGATAATTAAGGAATTATGAGAATTAAAGGTATTTATTGATAATTAAAGGATTATATTTAGTAAAATTATATTTTTATTATTTTTAATATGATGATCAAATTACAAATATAACTAAATTTAATATTGTTTAATAATATTTTATATATATGGAAGCTAGAAAATCTTAATACCACCCAGTTTCTATGTTGTGCTTTCACTTTGCATCAAGCTTAACTTCTGAAAGCACCAAGAGATCTCAATTCCTTGGAATCGCCTGCTGTCACTCCTGTAATTTAGAAAAGGAAACAAAATTCCATATATGAGTGTAAGTATCATCACGAAGCAAAGATCTGAGAAAGATAAAAATAGGAGTGTTCACAAGAAGCATAGAGATGTGAAAAAAATCCATGAACTGATGAGTTATTATTATTACAGATAAAAATAAAATCCACCACCAGCTAAGTTGCATTCAGCCAGTACTGTTACAAAATGCACAAGGAAAATGAATGGAACCAGACACTGTTTCAAGTTAATAAGAGGTAATCCTTCATTAACATTAGAAACTTATTCCCAGGAACTTAGAACATTTTGAAACACAGTCAACAAGGAGATTTTACATTATGTTCTTTGAAAGAAAAATCAAAATATACCTGCATTTAAACAGCAGAATCACATCAGGCATCCGAAAGATGAAAAATGTACGTTTACCTCTCAGGACAACAATGAGAAGAGTTGAGATGCCGACTTGTTCATTGGGTATTTTGAAACAATCATATTCATTATGCAGCAAAAAGGTCTAAGAAAGAAATAAAGTATGTTATCCTTACTGATGGAAGGCACCGAGTGTACCGATGATGCTTTGAATCTGTAATGATCAATACAAAGAATTCAGTGAGCTTTCAACCCTTAAAAACAAAGTGAGAGAACAGTTGAGAAAATCTCAAAAGGACAAAGAAATAAAGGAGAAAAAACTGTTCCTCACCGTGGTTGTTGCATAAGTGAGGAGGCCAGAGGATATTCCATCAACACCGCAATGGTAAAAAAAAATGGATCTATGATCACAATCTTCATATACAAATAGAACAGTTTGTCGATATTATGTGCATACATAATACCTTTTGATGTGTTTACAGCTCTTTTTTTACAATAAATTTTAGTTTTTAAACACAAAAATAAAACATGCATAAGTAGATATCAGAAAATTAGTTAGTGGCTTCGAACAACGTTAGATTCGTTAAGCATGTGTCAGTGGTTCCGTTTGCACATAGAATGCTAGCAAATCTTGCCTGAATGCCATCTTCATCTAAATTTAAGCATAAGTTGGTAAGCTACCTCAGCATTCAAAAGGTAGATTGTCTAACCATGAATCATCCAATAGAAGTGATGAAGATTCAGATTCTGTTGGCCACTCAGAACTCACATCTATTTCATCATATGTAACAGGTCTACATTTTGCACCCCTACTTTGGCTAATCTCCTGTAACCGAAGATTGCAATGCACAAAAACTAGATCATTGAGCTTTTCCAGCTCCATCCTGGTGTGGTTCTTTGTATAAATGTTCTCGAATGCGCTCCAGTTCCATTTGAACCAGTATGAACTACATGGCTGACTAAGTATCCGCACTGCAGCTCTCTGCAAGACAGGAATTTCATAACCATATGTGGCCCACCAATCACCTGTGGTTTCACATGAAGAATGTCAGGAAGGTGATAATAATGTTTCTGAAACAAATTTGAACTTGATAAAGCAATCGATAACCAATAATTCTAAAAAATAATTAGCAAATCTACCCGGTGAATTCAATGTCCTTCCCATAATAGCAAATTTGCTCCCAAGAGCACCTTGTGCCTTTATATACACAGGTTGGTCCTTGATGAGTTCAATCCTATCATTCTCTTCAGGAAACATTTTCCACATTGCTGCATGAAAGCCATTTCTCATGTTGACATCAAGCTTGAAACTTGGATCATAGAAGATCGTTGGATTAAGAAAAGCTGCAGCTGCATGAAGATGAGAATGACAATGCGTACTCCATCTTCTTTCAATTATTTCCAGAACAGACATATATTTTTCTTCACACCCTTTATAAAATGCCTTAATCGCCATTTTTGCCCTTTCAATACCCTCATATATATATCCCATGGCAGGCATATCCCCATCAACCAACCTCAGAAGTTTAAGAAGTGGCTCAGACATGCCGATAATTTCATGTGCAGATTTCCAAAACCTTTCAAGATATAACAATGACTTTATAGCTAGTGCATCAGGCCTTCTACTGTGTACAGATGACAACCAATCAGCATGAGAAAAAAAATGCTTCAAGTCATCTTCTTGATTGACAATGGATCTTAGGGTAAGAAAATGGGTCATGAATCTTGCAACTTTTGGTCGTACCAACTCCCTTCCTCCAGTTAATTTTTTCATCAGACTTAAAATCCATCCATCACTGCATATAAACCTAGCTATGGTCCTGGTTTCTTCTAAAGTTGTGCTCACCCACTCAAGTTTGCTGATATCTTCCAACATTTTCTCAATTGAATATGAAGCACATGGAAACCAAAATAAGGAAGGATACTTCTTCAAGAGTAAGCCAGCTGCATAAGCGTAACTTGTTGCACTATCTGTTATGACTTGCACCACGTTTTCTGCACCAACTTCCATGATAACAGAGTCCAGCAACTCAAACAAATAATAGGCATCATCTGCACGAGAAGATATATCAACTAATTTAAGAAACTGTGTCCCTTTAGGTGATGCAACTGACAGAACCAAGAGTGATTTAGACCTGCCATCTGACCAATTGTCTGATAAAATGGTACAGCCAGTATCCTTCCACTCATCTTTTAGTTTTCTATGATTTTCATTGATTTCTTCTTTGACTTTTTCTAAGAGAGTTGATCTCAGCCCTTCATAAGTTGGAGGCTTATAGCCTGCACCACAATCTGCTATTGCATCTATCATGGCTTGATAATAAATAGACTTAGAAGCACTAAAAGGAATAGAATTATGAAAGAAAAAAAGAGCAATCTTGTTATCAGCATTATCATACTTTTGCTTTTGAGCATCATTTGCTGTTGGTTGTGCACCAGGTGAAGGGAGAGGAAGTAACAAGGATGGGCAAGTACTGCCATGTTGCCCACTAGATCCAGCATTTTTAGCATTATATCCACTTGCTGAGGAGGAACTATGTTGGGGACCATTTGCTGTATGATCAATCTTCAACTTCTTAGGAGCTTTCTGCTTTCTAGGAGTAGTTAAAATGCTATGAATCAAGTTTCTTACATCATCCGGGACTTCTGAGCATGGGACTATGTCCTTGTTCTTAATCTGAGCCAAGTGAAACTTCATTCTGTAAACCCCTCCGCTAAACTCACGATGACAGTAATTACACCGAACTTTCTGTCTTGTTGCATCAACCAAGACACAGTGTTCCCAACAAGCATCCCTACCTCTCACCATTATGCTGCAAATCAGCTCAATAAATTTGATGTAAAACAGATAGTGAAAAAGTTTAAATTTGGGCAAAATATGATAAACTAAATACTTCTTTTATATTCCATAATATAATAAAATCAAGTGATTTGCATTCTGTATTACATGAAAATCTGCATTCCTCAGACTATTCTTATTCTGGTGAAACTACACATTACTCTTTGATATATAAACTTAAACAACAAGTAAATAGTATGTCCATAGACCAGCTAATTCTATCTGGGTTCCTTGGCATGCATCTTTTCTGGCAACAAGATACCAACAGCCAGGAATTGCAAGTGGCTCTAAGTTCCTGCTGAATTCTTTCCTTAGGCTTCTTGTTTGAAGTGAAGTTTAGTCATCTTGAATGAAGACAAAAAGGGTTATATGATAAACATGCCAACAAACACTCTTTTACATCCACATATCATCCACAATCATCTCATCAATGCAAAGAAAGTCCAGCACTTATCCTACTGAATTACTTTTCTTTAATAAGGTGACTACATATCAAAAAAATGCTTCAACAACCTGAAACATTTTAAAAACTGATATTTTAACATGACATCAAGCATCAACTTTTTCATTGTAATGAAGAACAGCCTTTTTGCAAAAAAAAAATCACATCATCAGAAAGATATTATGCCTAGGTAGTATAAATAGATCTAAATGACACTCATTAACATAATGACACACCATATACTAATAATGTGTTAAGTGCCATAAAAACAATATATAATGGCCAGGCAAGTAATACACAGAGTAGCTAAATGTCAAGCATTATGTACAACAAAAACCCATTTTGGAGATACTTCACCAGACACTTGAGCACCACTTGCTAAATGACAAGAAGCTCAACTAGTTTTTGAGTGTTTCCGTGTAGAGAAAAAAGTAACTTCCTCAATGACTCATGTCCAACCCGAGTATTTTCACTAGGAAAAAAAAACAATGTGTTGCAGGATATGAAGATGAAAATTCTGCATTCTAAAACAAAATGAACTGTGATTAGTTAGTACAGTCTATCAAGTCCTGGAGAAGACTAGATGATCTATTTTCCAACCTAAATGAAACATTATCCGAAGAAGGCAATTTTTTTTTGTATATATGTATGCACGTATGTATGTTCTCAAATATCACTTTTTGTATCTGCCCATAGACTAGTTACTTCTGAATCTGTTATGGATTTCTAAGTATAGCTACTGCAAGCAAAACCCTAGCAGGCTATAGAAAAGTGCAGCATTTCTAAAAATTACCATCACAGGGGAAATCCAAGGTGGATGATTAACATCAAGTTCTTCAGCGAATAACTTTTACAATAGGAATTATTTACTACAACTTCCACACTACATATCAGCTATAGAAAGGGATCACAAAATAGACACTAAAAGAAACTACTAAAGAACTCGACAGATAAAGAAGCTTGCTGACCCAAACGAACGGAAGAAAGACGATTGAGTATCAGACATAGCAGACCTAACAACGAACACAAATCCCTAGTAAAATCGACATCTAGATCAGTATCTAAAACAAGATAACCAAATTTCATCCGGCATCCAGTTGAAATAGCTAAGAGACTAAATTTAAGTAGAATGCGAACACACAGCCAATCATGCAACTAAAGAGGGAGCAAAACTCCATATTCTGTAAACCCCAAACAAGGGAAGAAGCCACTGTGTGCATGGAGATTTAAGAGCCGAACCTTGACTTTGCGGCGGAGGGGGAAGAGATCCAGAGGGATTCAGCTAAGGAGGAAGTGCCGGAGTCGCGGCGGCGCCGAGTGCCGGCGGCGTCTGGCGCGGCCGCAGCGGCGGAGGTGGTTCCGCCGAGCAAGAGACCGAGATTGGAAGTGGAGACAGGTAACTGACCATGAACGGCTGTGATCTTATCAGAAGGACGAATAATTCTTGTGATTCCATTTGTGTCCCTCAATTTGATTACCATATTTACCCTTGCAAGTATTTGTATATCCTCTCTTATTGTCTTTGATCTCACAAGGCATTAAAAAAAAAAAAAAAAAAACTCATATATTTCGAAAAATTTTCATTGAGAATCCCTACTTTTAACATTTTCAAAATAATATTCTTTTTATGTGAAAAAATTATTTTACATATCTCACTGCTTGTATAACTGACTCGTAATCCTCGCATGAGGTAGTAACAACAAAGGCATACAGTTGCCCCTTCTCCTTCCTCAATCATGATCGACAATACGAGTGGGACCAATGCATCAAAGGGTAAAAATGAAACTTCATATATTTCGTATATTAATGGAGACTAATATAAAAAATAGTATCCACTTAGTTGCATTTATACACTAATATGAATCCTCATATGCATGATTTATTCAGAAGGCCTATGATTATTGATGTTTTAATAATTCCAAAATTATCTTTTATTATTATTTAAAAATAACTTAAAATTATTGGTTATTATACTTATCCACCTTTATTAGTCGCATTATGTAGAGATGCATGAGTTAGTGAGTCAGGAAATACCCAAGTTAGGATCTATTGTAAATTTATAGGGAGATGAACAAAATAAATAAAGAAAACTATTCATAGCGAACTGATAAATAATATATTTAATATCCCTCTTGATCATGTCTTTTTCAATTAAAAAAATCATATTTATAAAATTTTACATTAAATTTGAACTAAATTATGCCTTCTTATTTATTTATTTATTATTCTTCATTTTTCCTCTGCATCACATGAATTGCATTCTATTACTGCACAATTTATTGCTGTACAATAACTAATAGTATATATTAAAAAAGTAATAATAGATATTAACAAAAAAACGAGTTTAGTTTATCATAAGGAATTATAGATATTTAAACTATTTAATGATAACCACTATGAACACAAATTAACTATAAGCAAACAAACAGACGAATACACAATGGAATTTTACAAAATGCAATTTTACACCTCTAATTTTCTAAGAACACCAAGAACTTTGATCGAGAGTTCATCAAATTGATTTCCATTCTAAGTTAAGATTAGTGCTCAAAAACATGAAAGAATAACCTTCAACGCAAAGATGCCCTGAGTTTGTAATTACAATATTTGTGTTTGATTCACATCAAGTTTAATAATTTTTTTTTTACAAATTTAGCTCTATTTCTATATGAAATAATATGTAATAAATATTACTCACGTCAATTATCACGCTCAAGTATTTATGAATTTAATCGAGTTTCAATTTGAAAGATCTACCTCGTATGTGTAATAGACATGTAAAGTATAAGAAAGAATTAACGATAAATAAACATGAGAGCGATTTGTCAAATCATAAAATATCAAAATAGCACAAACTAATAGAAAGAAAAATTATTAAGATGGTATCACAATAAAAAACAATATAATATTATTAAAAATTTTAAATATATTATTATTTAATTTGATAATATCAGACGGCATAATTGAGCTCTATATATCTGTACTGTATCGATAAAAATGATACTATTACTGACATATACAATGATTGTAATTATAAGATAATTAAATATAAAGTTATTATTTATTGATTTGTAATAATAACCCATACTCATGAGAGAAATTAAAAATAAAAAGTAAGTGAGATTAATATTTTTCCGATTTAATATATATATTTGCATTAATGTAATTACCAAATTATCTTTCACGGTTTCAACCCGTCATTCCGCTTTCTCCACCCGTATAAAAGGGCGAAGAGATGCCTCCCTAGGAAAGTGAGAATCCATCACTACGAAACCCCCACACACGACTCCAAATCCAATCGCCCTTTACCCTCTTGCGTTCGCGGCCCGACCCTTCCCCTCCTCCGCCTCCTCCTCCTCCCCGATTCGGTCCCCGATCCTCCCGATTCGACGCGCAATCGCCCGCTCCGGCGGAATTGTAGGGTTTCTGGGGCGCCTGGGGCGCGGGGTTTGGCGGTGGGTTGAGGGGATGGATTCGGAGGACGATATGCATGACGCGAACGATCTGGAGTCGGTGGAGGACGATTTCTACAGCGGGGACACGGGGATGGGCAGCGACGATGGGGACGCCCACTATGATTTCGGCGACAACGAGTCGGATGATTCCGATGACATCACCTCTCGCCAGCAGGTGAAAGAGTATTATATAGTTATCTTTTTCCTTCCTTTTCTATTGCACTCGTTTTGGTGATTTTGGTGGCGTGGTCACCTTTGGGCTGGATTTGATGCGTGTAGGAATTAAATTAGCTGCTGTTACGTGGTATCCTAGGATTGCGTACGGGTAGCGTGCCGGTCCAACAAGGTGTTGAAATAAGAACTGGGTTGAGAGTTTAAACCTTAGGTGTAATAGTAATAGGTGAATCATAATCCTAGATATAACAACTTCATGTATAGATCTTGAATGTGGCCCCTGGTATATGCAGTTGAACATGCAGTGTCATACTTTATATTCATTGTTTTACAGCATATTAAGCTCACCCAGGCCTTACTTAAGACAGGTAACATGACCGAACACGCATGCTGTTATAATGGCTTTCTGGAGTACTTGAGCTTGAAAAAATGGCTTTTTGGAATACTAGCGTTTGTTTTTTGGTAATGTTTGGGAAATTCTTCTAAGTTATAATGTAGTTCTTTTTGGAATGAGTCAACTTGTATTTTAAGAAATTTTATTAGGTAGGAACATATCATTGTCATCTAATGTTGCCAGAACTTTTCTGTTTTCAGCAAAACTATACTATTCTGAGTGAGGCTGATATTCGGCAACATCAGGAGGAAGATATTAGTAGAGTATCTACTGTACTTTCAATACCAAGATATGCAGCATGCATCCTTCTTCGTCATTATAACTGGTATGATAGTTTATTTGTAGAATGAAAATTTCTTTGTGCATTCTGTTCAGTTCATACATTTCTGGCTTACCTATTCTTCACTGCCACCATTTGAGAGCATGAAAAGTTATTAAATTGCTTGAGTTGATTTGTGTCTTCTACCAATTTCTCTGTTTCTCATTGAAAAAATTATTTAGGGTTGCTGAGCTGCCCAGCCCAAGGTTTGCACTGTGTGTTGTGTGCCATTATGCTGTGCCACACTGTGTTAGGCCATCTCTGCAACTCTCCCTTGCGTTTTGATGCTGTGACAAGTTCTTGACTTTACACTGGAGACTATATATTCATACACCCATGATGTGTCAACATAGTCCATGTGCAGGCTGGCACGACAATCATTCTTTGTAGAGTTGTAGATGTCATCTTGCTAAATAAGTAGTTTGATTTGGAGATTGTTTATCAAATTGGATTTAATAGAAATAGCTAATGTTCTTTGATGATGTTTTCCTATACTTTATTATGGGAACTATGACTTAATATTGTTGATGTATCAATAATCAAAGATTCATGCATAGACATCTAGATGCCTTGGGAGGGATTAACAAGGGCAATTTTTGCAGTCCTAAATCAGCTGTAAGAAGTTCAGTTTGATTGTTTGCATATCTACAACAGACACATATAGTGTTAACCAAAATGCATTATTCTGAGATGTTTTCAGAATCTGGAAACTGTAATATTCAAGTCAATATTTTGTTATTCTGTATTAGTATTTACGCCAAGCAAGTCATGATTTGGTAACCTTTTATATTCTGTTAAATATATTTGTTTGTTAGAAGATTTAGATTTATGCGACATCCAAATTCAATCTTTGTTTTGTTTTTTTAAATTTATAATGCCTTTTTATATATTACTATTTTTTAATTCTAATTCAAATGATATCGCTTTATAGTGATCACGTCTCTTTATAGCTGTATGAGGCTAATCTAGTAGATTTTGCCTTGAATCTAGATTACAATAAAGATCTATGGGAATTAAAGATTTAAATTTCATAAGAATTATTGTACTTTCAGAGATTCTGTAGTTTGTTGGTTTGTCCAAGGATTCAATAGTTGTTTTCTTTCTGTACTTGATTATTTGCTTTATGTTTGTGCCACATTCATCATGACAGAATTCTCAGGATGAAGTAATCAATCTTGTGAATCATCAATTTTAACGAGATAATTATATAAAGTACAAAAATAGGAGTCAGATGTGGGCGTTTATGCAAGTGTCTGATCTATGAAGTTTAAAGGCAACATTGGAATAGTGGAAAAAAATTGTAGCTTGTGATATGAAATTATGAATATGTTTCTCCATCTTCGGCAACACTGGAATAGTGGAAAAAAATTGTAGCTTGTGATATGATTCTCTATGATGGCTTTTCAATTTTTTTTTTCTGTCTTTACTTTGAGTTTATTTAGGTTAATAATATTCCACCTTTGGGAAAAAGTAATGTTGTCCAACCTCTCGTCACCTAATTCTTGTCTTTCTGCATGATAGTTTCATCTTGAATACCCTAAGAAGGAGCTTTTTTGGATATTCAATGTGGATCATTTTCCGATGATACATTATTACACTGTAGCCATGCAGACTGTCCAGGCCAACGGGTTAGTCTTCACGAAAACCATGTCTATGACCTGTTCTATGCAAATCTTAGGGGCGTATGTAAAGTTAATTCCATATGCTTATGCCCTGGATTTTTTCCTTTTGTCTGGTTTTCTCTGCCATCCGTAGGATATAATTGGAAATTGGTATGATAGGATGGTTTTAGGTTGGTTGAGTTCAGTATTGTTCAGGTTACCCTACCAAGATAGGATGGCAAGGTACAAGTTGCCCAAGTGCTAGCCAGGCAAGTGCAATCTACATTTGGTGGACATCTTCAGGCTTCACTACATCAACACAGCACCCACCTGAGCTATTTTTGGTCAATTGTACAAGGCCATAAACAACCTGTCTTCATGTCTTCATGCGGGTAACCTGTATTGAGATTCCTATACCCACTAATTATCTATTTCATAATACTATTACAAAATTAAAAATAAGAAAAAGATTCCAAGATTATAAACTTTGTGTAAGTGAATCTGTTTAAAATGAAACACATGAACTAAAAATTGAGAAGGGAAAAGTAAATTCGATGGTTAGATTGCATGAATATTAGTTTATTAGTTATGAGGGCAAGCCTTGGTACAACTGAGCTGCTCCATTGCATCTTGAGGGCTCATGGTTCGTGTCAGATAGATAGCTTCTCTACTTGTAGAGGTAAGATTGTATTCATTACCCTTCTCGAACCCTTCATTGGCTGAAGTCTGGTGCATTAGGTTTGCCCTTTTTGCCCATTACATTACCGATTACAATTGGTTGTTTGTCATATGATTAAGGAGAAGTATATCAGTAATCATTCAAGTTACAGTTTCATGTCATATTTACATTTCATTGGGAACATCTCACTTGGGATGCTTATTCGAGGCTTTAAAGATGCTAATTTTGACTCACTTGTCTGTGTAGGTTGGTTACTTGTTTGGATGGCCTTATGACAAAACGTTGAAGCAACATTATTAGTACATGTCATATATCTAGACCTCTTATTTCCATCTCTTCTGACACAGTGACAACAAACTATGATTTTCATGCAAAATCAGAGATTTAACCCAGTTTCACTAAAAGCTGATTGACTTTCTATGATCATCTTGTGATTTGATCTTATTCTATAGTTCCACTTACAGTTGTTTGGTTTGTCTTCAGGGACAAATTACAGGCATAAAGGTCCTATCTCAATTATTATAGAGATTATACATTATGATCATTTGTATAATTAGTACTTTGAGGATGTTGAACTCCTTGTAGTTTGATGTATGTGATAGGAATGTTGAAGTTTTCAAAACATTTCTTCCAACTGGAGAAGCAAATATGTATGCAACCTATGTGAAATTATTGTGAAAATTCTTTATTGGGTATATTGATTGACATTTCTGCATCATATGAAATGTTTTTATCATTATCATTTCTATTCTGTATCAATGAGAAAGAGGATTTTTCTTATGGTAGTTGCAGTACTATCCTGAAGTAGTAATTCAGGATTATGTTATATAACATCTATTTCCTTTATTGCCGACTTCATTCAATTTATCCTTGTGTTGATCATCTGATTTTGTTTGTGTATTTTGAGCATGCAGGAGCATTAGCAGGGTGCATGATGAATGGTTTGCAGATGAAGAACGTGTTCGAAAGGTTGTTGGTTTGTTGGAGAAGCCAGTGGAAATGCCGAACGCTAGAGAAGTAATTTCATTCTCATACTAGTAATCTTTCTTGGGAGATTTTAGGCCTTCATATGAACTATTTACTATTTACTTTTGATTAATTTTCCCTAATTATGAATTAACTTTGTTGGTGGCAGCTCACTTGTGGGATTTGTTTTGAAAATTATCCTCGTGACTGTATGAACTCTGCTTCTTGTGGTCATCCCTTTTGTTGGGCTTGTTGGAGAGGTATATTAATTATGATCAGCTATTAGTAGCTTTGTAAACAAGGTTTGCATTTGCTTCACTTTTGAAATTAGATGATATATTTCTGTACAAGATTTTAAGATTAGGCATTTTTCTTAAATTTGAACGGTCATATGAACCTCAGAGCAATGCCAATTGACTGTTTGTCATATGCATATTCCATGTGACTTAAGTATAAAGTCACATCTAACAAATGATCAAATATTACAATTTTTCATCACAGATTCTAGTGCTAGGTTGATAGCTATTTAAATTTCACTTTATATATCCTGCATCTTGTAAAATGTCTGTAGTAAAATGATAAGCTTAATTTCTTCAGACCCTTTCTGCACTACAAGTGAATTAACGTTCTTACAAATATGCTGATGGAAAAATTGCATTTTGCACCCTCTTTTTGTTCATGAAGCATTTATAAATGTTAACTTCATGACTGAACATTCCTTTAGAGGCTTTTGAATGCTGGGTTTTCATTTGCATTTTTATTCTAATCTTTTGATGGTTGATCTTACTCTTTCAACTTGCAGGTTACATTAGTACATCAATAAGTGATGGCCCTGGGTGCTTAATGTTGAGATGCCCTGATCCTTCTTGTAGTGCTGCTGTTGGTCAAAACATAGTTGAGCTATTGGCTACTGATGAAGATAAAGAGAAGTACTCACGTTATCTTCTTAGATCTTATGTTGAAGATAATAGAAAGGTACATGCAGCATGCAGCACTAATTATTTGAGGATGTACTGGTTCATATTCATTTTGGTATCTTTCTTGTATTATACTCATGCCGAATTGCCGATAACTGAATTAGAAAGAGTGAATCAGGGAATCAATTTTGCTTCATTCGGTATGTACCAGCTGATATTTACTAGTTCGAGTGTGAAGTGGCATGCAGACCACCCAATTTTGATATCAATACCAATATTTGATTCGACCAATATGGTACTTGTACGGTTGGGCATACTGTGTGTCAGTACACCCCCTAGTTGACTGTTTGGGTTCAGCTGGAGGAGGTGGAGGAGAAAGAGGAGGAAGAGAAGGCCATAGGTTAAGGAGGGGGCAGAGAAAGAGGCAGAGAGGAAGTGGTGACGTGTAATGGTAGGAGGAGAAGGAGGTGGTGACAACATGACAGGGAAGAGGCGGTGACGGCAGGGACACAGTGGAAAGAGTGGAAGGTGTTGATGCAGGGAGGAGGAGGTCGTAGAGGAGAGAAAGAGAAAGGGAAGAAGAGAAAGAGTGAGAAAAATAGACAGATGGACAGAGAATTGGGAGCCATCATTATTTAAAAAATAATTAGAGATAATTGAGCTGTCATTTAAAAGAAAAAGATATGAGTGCTGGCACTGGCCTGTTTACTGCCCGAAGAGTGTAGTATGATGAGCTTACCAGTCAATATAGAATAATAGATGGTAGTCATGGTACCATACCACATCGGATGTGATCGCCAGGTCTGTGTCCTTATTGCTATTGGCTATCGGACAAGTAAATACTGACCTGCACAATTCAGTATGGATGGGGTTTTTAAAACCTCGGGTAATAATATATGCTTTTGAGCAAACCCCTTAAGGATAATCTGTTCCGGCAGAAGTTTGATAAAAAAATAAATTAAAATTTGTTATTTTGTTTTTTAACATGCTGATTAAACCATCTATTATGATGTTTTTTGCCTCTAAATTCTTGGTAGATTATTGGTGGAACAGCAATAGTATAAATATTTTGGAAGGGGCATTCATTTTGTTGGAAAACTTTAACTTCAATCCAAGGTCAAATTTTTTATTAAACATCCACTGATGGGATTTTTTGTGCTGTTAGCCATGTTTTCTGAGCTCCTAATTTTTTTTCCTACATTGTTAACACTTTAGTATAACTATATTTTTCTATGGAGATATATAATTTTAAGGTTTCCTTTATACACTTTTTGTTTATTTGTTTGTTAGAGGTAGGTGGATGCTGTTGGTGGGGAAACAGCGCTGTAGCTGACCTTGTAGTGGAACAGCAATTATTTTCCTAATGCACGTTGCACTTCTCTTAGATATTCAAAACAAAATAGACTAGTGCACAATCTTGTTGCATTTAATGTCAAGTTTTTCTTAGAATCAAGCCAAGTGATCAGTGAGGTAACTTATGCCCTTAAGTGATTGTGAGTTGTAGTTTGCTAGATTTTTGTTTGTTCTATTGTTAATTCCTTTCTCTATTTTTTAATGTTAAATATTTATTTTAACTTGGCTTGTTTAGGTCTTTTGAAATTCTATATATTTTTCATTGATAATTTGTTGCAAATAATTCTTTGTTTTTGCAAACTATTTGTTACATGAGGTTTTCAGGAAGCAGTATCCACTCTGTCATATTCTTCACAATTTAACTTTCATTTCTTTATTTTGTTTTATAGATAAAATGGTGTCCAGCTCCTGGTTGTGAGTTTGCCGTGGAGTTTGTTATAGGCAGTGGTAACTATGATATTTGCTGCAGCTGCTCATATAACTTCTGTTGGAATGTGAGTATACCTTGAGGGACAAGTTATGTATCTTAATAAGAGTATGTTTACTTTTTTTTAACATTCTGAGATATAAATTAAAATGTTCAGTGCACTGAGGAAGCTCATCGACCGGTCGATTGTGTCACAGTAGCAAAGTGGATCTTGAAGAACAGTGCTGAATCTGAAAATATGAATTGGTATTGTAATATTGATAATTGTTATCTTTCGTTCTTAGCTCTTACTATTAGTATTAAAATGTCAGCTGTGAATTTTTTGTAGTCTACTTAAGGATGTGGTATTTTTCTATTTCGTACTTCAGGTTCAGTTTAATTTGATAATATGTTATGCAGTATGATTCCAATTGTGCTTATTATGTTTAAATTTCTGTAGTTAATATATACTTTTTGTGTTAATACTATATGGCTGCTGTACAATCGTGTTGCCAACTAAAAGCAAATGTTGCACCTAGCCAGCATACCATGTGGGATTTCATGCTGCACTGTCATGTACCAACCATGTGACAATTGTTTAATGACAGAAGACAGGCATGCTTGTTCAGAACATAGATACTTTTGGAGCATGAGCTGATTTGGTTCAGTGTTTATGAGTCTCCATACTGCTCAATAGTTCTATAACACGTACAAATATAACCAGATTGAAAGCTCAAAGGAATGGCATTACATCAAGAGAGCTGATAGGATAGTTTTGTTAATGAAGCCCTAAATAGAAGCCTTTATTGTCCTATTTATTCTCAATCTGCTTTGTAAGTGCTACTTATAAATATGCTATCTTCAGTCAAATGACTTCACATTACAGATCGCTATCCCAATGAGAGGGTTTAGAAATAGGCAAAACAACTTGGCTTAGAAAAACTCATGTTGAAAGTTGAAACCATGCCAAAAATCCCTTTTTGTCCATTGTAATATATTTTCTCTTTTGCTCTCATGTTCAGAGACCATTGCAGTTGAAAAATATGAAGATAGTGAAGTCTCTTTTGATTATGATCATTATCATGTGTTAATCATATTTCTATTACTTCGTGTCCAGGATACTAGCAAACTCAAAGCCTTGTCCAAAGTGCAAACGTCCAATTGAGAAAAACCAGGGATGCATGCATATAACATGCACACCTCCTTGTAAATTTGAGTTTTGCTGGTATTATATCTCTACTTCATAAGTATTCCATGGCGGCTGTTTTTTTTATTTGCAATTTTTATATGCCTTAATTGTTCTTGCAGGTTATGTCTTGGATCATGGTCAGAGCACGGTGAGAGGACTGGTGGTTTCTATGCTTGTAATCGCTACGAAGCAGCAAAACAGGAAGGAGCGGTATGATTAGTGATTTTCTAATGCTATAGACAGTAGAGTGTTTAGAATTCAACAATCATAGTGATCAGTCACATCCTTATCAAATATATAAATACCTGCAGTACGATGAATCTGAAAGGAGGAGAGAAATGGCTAAAAATTCTCTTGAGAGATACACACATTATTATGAGCGCTGGGCTACCAATCAATCAGTATGTGTTTTCAACTCTTCCATCCTTTTCATTAGGATGTAATTTTGAAATTGATTTTTTCCTTTATAGCATCTATTAGTCACCGATACTGTGATCTATTTTTTGTTGTAGGACACATATGGTTACCTTTAAGTAGCTGAATCTGGAAAGCATCTTTTTGAAAGACTTTAAAAAAAGACAGTAACTTATCATGAGACTAATAAAAAAATATATGATTAATCATCTCAGTTGTTTCTGTGCTTTTAGTTGTTTGGGTGACCAACAGATCACTTATTGGCAGATGATTGTTGGCTAGTCAATCCTTTGCTTATCACTGCCCAGTTGTTGGGCTGTTCATTTGGTCGATCAGCCTGGGTCAGTAACTAATCAGTTGCTTGTTGGTGACCAAAATGGATCAACTTTTAAACTGATCATACAATAAATATGTAACCTACGAGAATCAAAGCTAATGTTCTAAAAGATTACATGGCTTAAGAAATCCATCTGATCCACCTTGATGTGGTTTTTGTAATAGAAACTAATCATTGATCAATCTATAGATCTCTTCAGTTAGATTTTATGTATTATCAACTTGATGAATTTTGTTTATTTACACCTCTTGTTTTCTCGGATAATGACTACATTAACTATTACACCCCTTGTTTTCTCAGCTTATGACTACATTAACTATGTTTTTTCAATATTCAAAATATAATTCTGTGTTTTAATTTGGCATAGTACCTGTTTATCAGAAAACTTGCTAACTACATGCATTATGAAGATTAGTTTGTATTCCAAAACTTGCATAAGTTGTTCCTTCGAGAAAATTTCAACTAACCATAACAATGTGTTCCAAAACTTGCAGTCAAGGCAGAAGGCACTGGCAGATCTTCACAGTATGCAAAATGAAAAGGTACAGAGCCATCTAAGATTTCTTTTGGTAGTTGTCAGCTACAGTATTGATAGACTTTTCAGTTCTCTTAATAAGTCATAAAATAACCTCTTTTATGAAATTGACCTCATGGATCATATTTAGTTTTTATTAGATATCTAATAGAGACTTTGGATTATCAATGGTGAAGGATGCCAAAGCCAGTGGTGTTATAATGCCTCCAATTGAATGTAAGACAATTAGTTGTGTTAACACTAATCAGAGTGCACTTGTTGGTTGCTTCTTTCAATTTGCAGCTTGAGAAGCTAAGTGATAGGCAAAGTCAACCTGAATCCCAGCTCAAGTTCATAATAGAAGCCTGGTTACAGGTTAGATTCATGCTAGAAACACTATCATTGTTCTAATCGATATGTTTTTACTTTTTTAATAGTTTTGCTATGGTGCTCATCTTTCTTCTCATTTGTTTCAACAATCAATATGCAGATAGTGGAGTGTCGACGAGTCCTGAAGTGGACATATGCCTATGGTTATTACCTTCCAGAGCAAGAACATTCCAAGAGACAGTTCTTTGAATATCTACAAGGTATGGACTTGTTTATCTCCCAGTGTAGCTGCAAATCATATGTTTTTCTCACGGAATTTTATCTGTCTATTTTCAGGTGAGGCTGAGTCTGGTTTGGAACGCCTTCATCAATGTGCAGAGAAGGAGCTCCAAGTTTACCTTGATGCAGAATCTCCTATGAAGGACTTCAATGACTTCCGGACCAAGTTAGCTGGACTCACTAGGTAACTTTATCTCACATTTTGCATGATAAGTCAATATAGATTTTAGTATTTATGTCCATCACCCAGGTAAGTCAATATTATGGCTTGGTGAATTATAGTAAGAAGAAGAGTTTTCTTTTTTTGTTCTGATAGTCGATTATCTTGAGAGGTTGACATCTTTATATTGATAAAAAAAATCACTAATTTAGATTGTGGGTTAATCCAATGTTGTCAAAAATGCTCGATGCAAAAAGGAGGAACCAAGGTCCTAAATTGCTCAAGGTTCTAGGCACTCGCCGAGCAAAGCAAGACATTTATCTTATAAAAATTATAAAAATATAATTAAGAATAAGGATTACCATTTAAAAAAATGAACTTCAATTAAATATGAGTTTTATATCATTGCATATTCAAATGATTATCACTAGAACATCAAAATAAATGTCTCTAACCATTTATAGAAGAATCAATTGACAAAATGATGATTAAATTTGTCCATATCCACTTAATAGAATAAAAGAAACTCACACATCTACCAGTCTGGAAGAGGGAAGATGGGGAGAATAGCAGCGTTAATATTCAGCCTGCAGAAAGTGGGAAGGGGACGAGAGGAAAGAGAAGAAGATGAAAGGGAGAAAAAAAAGCAAAGAGGTGTCAACTCCTCCCTTCCTTACCACTTCCAATTATGTTTTTTGATAATGAGATTTTTGTTAAGAATACCAGTAGTGCCTTTAAGAGCTTACCCCACAGTGCCAATGGGGTATTGGAAACATATTCTTAGTCCATCATAAATTGTGATTCACAACAAGCTTTAGGGACCCTGCCCATGTCGTCTAGCCCAAACCAATTCTCAGTCCACAATAAAATGGACATAATACCTTAGTGGGTTTTCACCTATTATTATGAGTAATTATCTACTATTCTTTGTATCAAAAGTTATGTGAATATTATCTCTTTTACATATATGTTGATATATTCAAAGATGGAGGGGTTTGATCTCTTAGAAGAGAGGTTGGATGGGAGAGAAGATGAGGAAATAGGGCGACGGTAGTGATTGAGCCCCTGTGTGATAGGAGGAAAGAGGAGGGAAGTGAAGAAGATATGTATTGATGACAGTGCAAGATTGACACGATGAAAGGTCAGTATGGTTGAAGATTGATGGATGGGTCAACAAAGATGTCTATGGCAGAACATTAGGTTGAGGTTAGGGTTTAAGGCCCGACAGTATAAGGGGAGGGGGAGCTTATATGAAGTTCAACTAACCATGTCGAAGCGATATCAAATATGCACATGGGTCCCTAAGCATGTGCTTGGCATTGAACCAGGTTCAATGAGGTGCAAGGTTGGGTTCGCATGAGTTGGGCTCCCACTGGAAGAGGTAAAATTGGGATTGCATGTGAACTTGGGGAGCACGTCTTATTCCGTTGTTCACACACTTAAGCTGGTTTTGCTTAAGTCGTGCGGCACCCTTGCGTGTCTGTCCGTAAAGATCAGCCTCCCCGAAACCTTCTATGGTCCCTTAGGATCTACAAAAGAGAAAACGGGTTAGAGAAAACATTTCACTTAGCATCCACAAGCAATCATTTTGGCAAACACTTCATAATCAATGCAAATTACAAACAGATTTCACACACTTAAGCTGGTTTTGCTTAAGTCGTGCGGCACCCTTGCGTGTCTGTCCGTAAAGATCAGCCTCCCCGAAACCTTCTATGGTCCCTTAGGATCTACAAAAGAGAAAACGGGTTAGAGAAAACATTTCACTTAGCATCCACAAGCAATCATTTTGGCAAACACTTCATAATCAATGCAAATTACAAACAGATTTCACAAGCTTTGAACGGCTGCACAACAAAGGTCGAAAATGGTCTACTATAGATCGAAATCTCTACAAGTGCCCACATGACACAACCTTTGTTTGCATGCCTAAGACGGTCACCAAAACCAACCAAAATGGGGCTGCTAAGCCTACTGCCAACCCTTTACATGTTGTGCAAAGCATGAATAAAACTGAAAGACACGGACATACATGAGCATTGCATCAAACATCCCGTTTACAGTTTTGTCCGTGACAGTTGGGTGAAGTTGCACGGGTCCATGCGTGTGGGCTGGGCACTAAACCAAGTCACATGGGGCACCATTGGGCTTATGTGATTCTGGGTTGTCTCATGAACCAAGCACGGTGAGGTTGGGTCAGGCTGGTCAAGTGTTGAGTACCAAAGCTAGTTTAGGTGAGTTCTTTGGATGCCAATTGCTCCAACTAAGGGGCTTGCCTAGGTGGTGCACAATTCAAGGTGCCTTGCGGGACCCCATTGAGGCACTTGGACCATGCTTGGCCTTGCCCAAGCACCTTTTGACAACATTGGATTAGTTTCAACTTTTTATGGATTAAAATGTAGGCATTGGAGTTGAAGTCCAATCAGTTTGGCATCATGCTGGACGTGAATAACAGAAACTCAAATACTGACTGTTGGGGACTAGTGAGGTGTTTATATTGATTGTGATAATAGTCTTTACAATCCATGAAATAGCAATCTGTAGAGGTGCCACTGGTATGGAGTAATCCCTGCTTCATATGGGTAAGGAGGGAAGATCTAGAAAATCACAAATTATAACTATTAAATTGGATAATACATCCACTGATGTGAATATCTGTTGAAGTTGCGGTAGAAAGTTCTAGTTGATTAGGAAAGGGTTTGTTGAAAATTTTTAGTTGTCTTTTTTTTTGGTGTTTCTGGGTTACAGGGCTTTCTTTAAAATTCTTTCTCTGCAATGTTTTATGATATTGTGATTGTATGAACTGATGATTTCTAGGTTTTGCAATTAACCCTTTAATGTAGATTGCAGCATCATTCCATAATTATAGTGCAATTAGTTCTATGCTTGTTCACTTATGCCTCAATTTGAAGTAATACAACTAAAATTTCTGAAGGTTTCTTATTGATAATTAGTTGTTTGTCAAGTGTAGGCATACAACTTGGTAGATTAACATTTGATGTTATAAATTATACAAATAGTAAACAATTAACCTGGTTGCATTTTCATTGGTACCTCACTAGAAGTTCTTAAGAATTCTTCATGAGATTAACTATCTGAAGTGGTAGACCAGTTCGGGAAGCCTAATGCCTGAGAAAGGTTGTGAATATTTTTTGCTGCCACATTTGCTGCACTTGGTATTCATTCACAATGCAAATTTAGGTTCCTGGGACTGAAATATAACATAACACTTACTGAATCATGTTTTATAGATTTGAAAATTGACCTCCTTTCTGATATATTGAGATTTGGTGAATATTTGTTGAGTTGTTGACCTTAAGTTATTGTCTAGAGGGGTAACTTTATTACCAAATTTGCCTGATCAATATCTTGAGTTGGCGACCTTAGCTATTGTCTAAGGGGAGACATTGATGTGTAACCAATACGTGTCTGCTGTCTTATCAATTTTGCTTTGACAATTTATTACACTGGTTAGGTGGGAAAACCTTGACTCAGTGGTGGCCCATGTTCAGGCTCAGGTTAGGTGGGAATGATTCATCTGAAATCAATATTCATCACTGACATTTTTATATTTCCTGGTCAATTTGTTCCGTTGGTCTGCTTGGAAGATCTCAACTCTGATCTTAACTAATTGGTGGCTCATGTTCAAGGTTAAGCAGAACTTTCCGGATGGTGATTGTCAAACTGATCTGGAAGGGTTCTATTTATTGCAGTTTGAGAAGTTGAAAATGGATCTTGAGCCAGAAACTTGACCCCACCTTGCTCCTTTGTTAAACAGATTGGATCTAACAATCAGCAAAGTGTTAGATCTCTTGTCCAATCAAATTTTTTGTTGATTTCATTCCTTAAGCATTTCATTTTTGTTTTTTGCTAGCCCTTTCCCTTGTATATAGCTACACATTATGCCTTTACTCTGCATGGTTTTGTCATCTGCATTTTGGCATAATTTTCATTCATATTAGTATTTGTGCCACCCAGCGTAACTAGGAACTACTTCGAGCATCTTGTTCAAGCCCTGGAGACTGGGTTGGAGGACGTTGGTTCTTCCAACAGCCAAGCCACATGTAGCAAGAGTTCAAGCTCGAAAATTTTGGGCAACAAAAGTAAAAGTGGCAAGATCAAACCATCTGGGACAAGCTCTGCAGCCGGTGCTCCCAGCCGCAGCATGGACGATGGCAATCTCTGGTCTTGCGACCACTGCACCTTTGCCAACCCAAAGTCCACTAACACATGCCATATGTGTGAGCATCACAGGTAGTCCAGCCCAGTTTATAGACCATCCGCTGCAATTTTTCTGTAAAGTTTGCCCTTGAGCCTGTTCCTTTGGTCTATGATGAAACAATACATATCTGCGATGTTGGCAAGAAGCTATTTATATTACCTTAGGTTAAAATATCTTGCCACTGAAGTAGGAGAATAACCCGGTGGGAAAATAGACCTAGAGCATAAGATTTAAAAAAGAAAAAACCATGATCTGCTGCCTCTTTATGTAGTGTTCTGCTTGTTTGTTGTACCTTGACACTCGTCCGTTTTGTATATATTTTTACCTCCTTATGCTGCTCAGTTGAGCCAAGTTCAGCATGCCAATGTATTCATGATTGTTGTAGCAACCTTTTGCTCTGTGGCAGCTTTACCTGTGGGACCGATCTTTGCTTTGCAAGCGTGATTGTTCCATTATCGAGAATAACACCTGTTGGTTCCTCATTTTATTGTCAACCTGTGTGTTACTGAGCAAAATATTTGATCATGTTCAGGATCAGCTGATACTTGTTGCACCTTCCAGACCTTAATCCAAGAAAAGATCCAATCCTCTTGTCTGATGCACAAATCATTCTACAATCTCTTTCTGATATTTCTTATAATGGATGCCAACAGCATTTTTAGTGTGTACATGACAGTTCTATTACAGCTTCAATATTGTTTGTATTGTCTCGCATCATCTTTGTTACAATGTCAAATTTAGTTCAAAGTCATGGATTTCAATCAAACAGCTTAAAAGGTGAACCAGAATTTCTCCCATATTAGGCATTCGAATGAGTGCAGGTCACTATGACAGTTGTGTAGATCGAAACGCTAATTCTATATATAATTTTCTGCTTTCAAAGTTGTTCAATCGTAACGTTTCTCTGTTTAGTTGAAAGATCTGACTCATGGATTTGTCTTTGTGGAGACATGGCATTTAAATGGTCACAATTGAGTTGGATATGATGTTTGTCCATTGTTGGCCCATCACGTCCTCCTCCTCCTCATCATCATCATTTAAATGATGTTTGTCCATTTGTTGGAGACATGGCATTTAAAGATGAACTAACTAGACTTTTGCTCCCATGTTAGGCATTGGATTACTATGACAAAGTTGCGTAAATTGAAACACTAATCCCATATATATATGCATATTTTCCGTTTTCAAAGTTGTTCAATTTGCAAAACCTGGAAGGTTTCTCTATGCAGCTGATGGATTCCTCTTCATGGAGACGTAGCATTTAAATGGTGACAATTGAGTATGATCTGATGTTTGTCCTTTAATGGCCCATCACATCATCATCATCATCATCATCATCATCATCTTGTTACAATATCAAATTTAGTCCAAAAGCATACATTTCAATCAAACAGCTTGAAAAGAAGGTGAACTGTCTTGCATCAAGGACTTGACATGGATACATGATCAGTGAGAAAATTTTAGGAATATGGGAATGGTGGGTTTAGTCTTGTGGAAAACAGTACTCCAAACAAAATTTGATAAAAGGTTAACAAAATCATTCTTCTTTTGCATTTCCAATTCTTTTCCTTTCTTGCATTTGTATTACTTTGATCTTTGATCGTTTGATGCTATTATGTGGGGAACCTGTTGCACAAAGAGTGAGCAGCTTCCAGTCATCAAGTTCATGTTATATAGTAGTATACTTCCTACAAGGAACAAAATGTCTTCACTAATATCCATACATCATCTGATATTCCAAATATAGAACATAAAATGGCCAAGCAGTTCCTGTATCAAAAAAAACTCTGTGCATTACAGAGTCCACAAATATGTTAAGACTAGATTGCAGTAACCAGTTCAATAAAGCTTTAATCATGGAAAACTTTATTTGCTTCATTGATGATCAGCTAGTAATCTGATGTCAATGTGCTCAGTCCAAAAATTCCTTAAGAAACCACAACACAAGAATGCAAGTATGTAAGAAAAGTACACCAAGCATTCTCTCGATGAACATCCATGAAAGCAATCCAACTCGCCATTCGAAGACGAGACATGAAAAAGAAAGTAATGCATTTGATTCCAAAAAAAAAAAAAAAAAATCAAATGATGCTGCGACTTTGGAGCTTTTCTAATTACATTTTCTGTTCATTCGTTCATTGTTCTAGCATTCGAACCATTCAGAAGTTGTGTTGCAAGAACAGATTCTCCTGTGGGGATGCTGGTCCGATCTCTTCCTCCAAGCACCTCAACCCATCCCCTGCCCCCCCATGTCCTAAACTCCTCCCCTCTGAATTCTTCCCTTCCGCATCGCCTTCTGATGCCGACGACTTCCTCCTCTGAGATGAGGTTACGCTGGGAAATGTGATCCACGAAGGAGCTCTATACTCGTAAATCTGGTCATCAGTGTCATTCTCCGAACATGACCTGTTTGAAGACCTTTGTGAAGCTTTATTGTGCAACCTACTGCTCCCTAGAACTACCTCTGTAGGCAGGATTGGCTGTTCGTTGCACGGGCTGCCCATCAACAGTGCGAGAGCTCTCTCCAAAGTGGTCGTCACCTTATCCATCGACAGCCGATCCTTTCCCCGCATCCTAACGCACTTGGATGCCATGGCAGCAATTTTCTTGAGAGCCTCCAGGTCAGCTGGAGGTTTCAGCACTGGATCCAGAATCGCCGAAATGTCCCCAGCTTTGATCAGTGGAACTGCCCATTCTACAATGTTTCCTTCTTCAAATTGCATATCGATTGCTTTTCTACCACTTAAAATCTCCAGCAGCAGAACCCCAAAACTGTATACATCTGATTTCGTAGTCAAGTAATGAAGTCTATAGTATTCAGGATCGAGGTAGCCGAGAGTACCAGCAGGAGGTTCAGATAATGGTGAGCTGCTATCTGCTGGACCCAACAAAGAAAGACCAAAATCTGCAACTCGAGCATTGTGTTCCTCATCGATGAGAATGTTCGAAGACTTGATGTCCCTGTGAATTACCGGTGGACAAGCATATCCATGCAGGTATTCTATCCCCCTAGCAGCCTGGACGGCAATCGTCACCCTACGAACCCAATCCAACCGCTTTCTTAGGCACAGATCCTTGCCATGAAGGTGTCGGTACAAAGATCCATGAGCCATGAACTCATAAACCAAAAGCCGCTCACCACCTTCCTCACAGTATCCAAGCAAGTTGAGCAAATGAGCATGATTTAGTCTTGACAGCAGGTCGAGTTCCGTATGGAACTCCTTGGAGTTCTTCTTCACATCAGACACTCTTATGGCTCTCTTCACCGCGACCACAGTCCCATCTTTCAAGACCCCTTTGAAAACACACGAGAAGCTACCCTTCCCGACGAGTGATTCCTCACTGAATCCACTAGTCGCCTTCTCCAGTTCTCCATAGGTGAACATCTGAGCCCTCCTGATCTTGAGCTCCTCCAAGTCTGGTCCGACTTTCACCATTTCCTTGTGAAAAGAATACGTCCGTTTTCTCGATGTAGTCACTGCAGACTCCAAACACCTACAGCTCTGCAGCCTATGGCGAGCGTAAAGACATGCGACTAAGAAGACCGAGCTAACAAAGATGATTGCAAAGACAATTTCTGCAATGAAGATTGGCATTTGAAGAGAGAGCAACCTTTTGCTCTTGGATTCTTTCCGTGACGAGCAGAAGGAGGAGCATTCGACTGAAGCACAACTGGAACAATTGAACTCGCAACCGTGATCTGAGGTCAAATTGCAAGGCGTGGATTCGAATGTCCCTTCAGGGCACCCAACACTGCACGGTAAGCAAACTCTTGAATCTGCTGGCTTGCAGACTTTATTCCCCCAGCTTGTATGACTGAATTCATAGTACCCCTGGCCGCAAGGATTAGAAGCACAGATTCCAGGAGAGACAGCCATCGGAATTGACCAGGGGACGCCGGTGCCCCAGCAGACAGCCCTAAGCGAAGTCGCCGCAAGAACACCACATGTGAAGTAGTCCCCGGCCGCAATCTCATACAACCTTGAATCCTTAGGTGGCGGCATGCTGTTCTGAAGCATAAAGCCCCAGCAAACAGCCTTGTGATCTAAGCTCTTAATTCCACAAGCATGGAACCTCCCCCCGGCTACCGAAACCATAGGATCCATGGGCACCATCTTAACATCTCCATGGCCTAAAGATAACTGCTGCGTCTCCAGGCTCCTTCCCCAGCAAAAGACCTGGGAGTTCTCCAGGATCCCACAGACATGAAATCCACCGGCCGAAATCGATTGGAACCTCAAGTTCCTCGGCGTCAAGCTTATCACACCGCTGCTGGTCTCATCGCCCCAGCAGAATGCCGTCCGGTTGTGGATGAACATCCCGCAGCTGAACACCGAGCCGGCAGTGATCGCCGCAACGGCGCCGTCAAATTCGTGGGAGGCGGTCATGTTGTAGCCCCAGCAGTCGATCAAGGAGGCGCCTTTTCGAGAGTCTATGGCCGGTTTGCGAAGGGCGCAGAGGTGGTCGTCGCCGGCGCTGATCTCCGAGTAGGATGCGCCTTCCGCCATGGGCTGAGGCACGCCCATCTTCACAAAGATGTTGCTGCCCCAGCAATAGGGCTGGCCTGTGTCCAAGAGAAGGCCGCAGACGAAACCATCGCCGGCCGTGAGACCCAGGAGGGGGAGTCGAAGAGGAGCGCCATAGACTATGGAAGCATCAGCACCAAAGCAAGCAACCAAGTGAGAACCATCCGAGCTTAGACCACAGAAGACCGGCCCATTCTCACCGTAGGAAACGGCAATGGAGGACATCGATCCAAGGCCCGAGACCCCCATATTAGATGACCCAGAAATCATCACCAAGAACGCTGCTTGAATCAGAAACCCAGACCTAACAGAGTTCATTTTTCTTGCACTCAGATGGAGGCGGCAATGTGCAACCGAGACACAACCTCAAGAACAGTCACACCACTGTAGAACACCACCTTCGCGTCATAAAAAGCGCGCCTTTTTAGCACCCAAACGGAAAACCACAACAACTTCGAATCCTTCGCAGATTGAGAGCCACATCAGACGGAAAAAAAATCGCAGGTGGAACAGAAACCGGATCTCTTACATCATCCAAGAAAAAAAAGAGAGGACTCGGTCGAAAAATCCCAGCGATTCCGGAGATGACATGGGAACAGAACCCGAACATGGAATCCGGAACTACTCATCAAGTGATAACTCCAAAGGCGCCGCCTTTTCACTAGAAATCCTGCAAGAATCTGAACGCCGACGTCAAAGACGAAAGCAGGCCATCAAATACATCCGCCCCATGGACAAAAAGGAAAACAAAAACCTAACTTTCCTTTTATTCATCCGACTCCAAGCAAAGACCATCAGACGACCAACTCCAAGGCACAGGAAAGAAGAAGCTCATGAGAAGACTGCTCGCCCATGCCATGAGCGGTCGGCTCTGTGGTTCCCTGCTCCCGGTCTCGAGGTCGGGAAATGGTGAGGAGCTTTGGGCAACACACCGAATGAAAGGGGCTACAGCAGCAGGAGAGCGAGAGAGAGAGAGGGCGAGATGGGCTGAGAGCATTGAATGCAATAAATACTAGTTCCTGGTTGGAGGCAGGTGTAGGTGGGAATTTTAATGAGACATAAATGCACTATGTTTCTGTGCCTGGATCTGCGCGCACATGTTCTTCAATTCGAATTCTTCAGCAAGGTGAGTGCCAACTTTCCTTTGCACTCTCTGCACCACTTGGTGTGTTTGCATGAAAAGAATCCTCTGTTCTGGAGGCTCAATGAACTGTACCACATCAAATAATGGTCTTAATTCCTTTTATTTCATATATTTGATCATGAGCTTACCACACAGCAAAAAAAAAAGAGGGAAGAAAATGAACAATTACATAAGAAATGTTGTGGATTGTCATACAATAGGAACCATAAATAGGACAAGAAGCACAACACATACTCGGGATTCTAGACAACCAAATCAGAAGTTGATACATGTTTTGATTATTGAGAAGACATATAAGTTTAGAATGTGAAAAGCCATATTATCAGTATCATTGAGAAGACATCATCATCTTTAGATTCAAGTTTCCCAACACATTGCTTGTCCCAAGAAACTAAATTGTTGCACTCTCTCATCCCAATGACAAGCTGTAGGACTTGCCAATATTTTTGTTTTTGGCATACATTACACCTTTGCTGAATCTTACAAGTTTTGTGAGGAGCAGCAGGCAAAGAGAAGGCCTAAATTATGATCACCAAATACACAATTCATTTTGAAGTATAAACTGCTAATGTAGGAGTTGCTTTGTCTCAAATCTGCCAAGAAGACAAACAAACAGATCTGTTTTAGCAGAATAAGTTCTCTGAAGGAAGAGGGCTTTTTTAGGAGATCATTCATCCTAGTAACATTCTGCCACAAACACATGTAATCTTGAAGATGCTCCATGATCTGTTACATGACTCCCAACTCTATATGTTCAAATATTAAGACTTTGTTATGCAATTGATCTATTTATTTTATGTTTCTTTTCCTTTCTTGATCTTTCTCTTCTCCTTTGCCTCCTCTCACTCACTGCTTATTGTCTTTCCAGTTGTGTGCAAGTTGAAAGAAAGAGCCTGACTCTCTAAAGACTAAAGGCATCAGCTTCAAGTTTCTTCTTCCTTCCACTGGCTGTCTTGTGACCTTTGACTGCCAGTGGTAACTCAGGAATATGGTTGCAACTTCAAAGAAAAGAAAGACAGCAGCTACTCTATTCCTGTTCTTGTCTTTGACTTTTCGATACAACTTTCTTACATAGTTTAAACAACAGTTACTGCAGCAGAATTTGTTCATTCAGCATGATGAGCTCTTCATGAATAGACTCCACATGAACCATTTCCCTGTTTCCCATGAGAGTGGGAGAAACCATGGAAAGCTTTCAAAAGAAACAGTTTATCTGATCATGCATGTGAGCATTGGCCTGCATGACATTCTCAGATAATTGAAAAGAAGATGTGCTGCAGATCTTTGACATAAACTATTGTGGCCTTCAGAAACATGAGCCTACTTTACATCAAACACTTTTGCTGTGGGTTGATGAAGTCAACACACTATCTGGAATCAATGCATGTGGAAGATTATAAATATTAAACTGATTTCTGAAAACGATAAGAAAATAGGATCATATGGTGTCACCACTAGTAGAGTTTCAGTCTGTAAACATGATTTACTTGCTGCAGAAGAAGAATCTGTCCTTTGCTCCACTCCAAAATTTCTGAATGCTTCTTCCTTGTTGAATGCATCTGTGAAGACTATGAAGATTGTTCATGTTTTGTGCAAAACCAGTAGATTAGCTGAGTGGTCACAAGATTTGACAGTTGACATTAATGCCCAGATTTGTCTTGACCATCCACTTGCTCATTGATTGCCTTTCAAATTGCCACTACAGTTGGATGAAATTTTTTTATTGTACTCCCTAAAAAAGAATGGGTTAGTGTTTAGTGTGCCTCATACTTTTTTGAAGTGTAATAGCTGTGATATTCTAAAGTAATGAGACACTGATTTGGAGGAACTTGAGATTATCATATTGCAAAACAATTCTTTGGTCAATGGTTGAACTATATCTATCACATGAAGCCTAAGAGTTGCAGAATAAAGCCTTGGTCTATGGTTGGTCAGGAAGTGTTGCAGATCCTGACAACAAAGTATTGCATATTATTTCCAAACCATTCAACACATAGATCCATAAAACATGACTATCCTATAAAATATTTTTAATAAATATAAAATTCTTGATGTCCTCCACTTCAACTATTCAAATTTTCTCCATGAGTATGATATGACCAAAAGACAGACTTGTAATGAAGGAAGAAATTAGTCTGTTTAATCACTGTGCAGCCTTCAATATGATTCTCAAAGGACATCACCCACATGTTTGTATTATTTTTTTGGGAGACACTAAAAGTAGATTCTACCTTAGAAGCTTGTCCTCAGGTGGACATGGATACCTTAGAATGAGCTTGAGAAGCAAAAGCAAAGTAGGTTGTAGGTTGAATGCAGATGAATATTTTTGAAGTCTATTCATTTTCTAGTCCAATAGCAAGTCCTTTTACCTATTCTTATATGAAGGAAAAAAGAAGCCAAAAAAATACTTGTCTTCTCCTTCCTCTTGATCACCAAATCTCACTTTCAAAGATGCCAATCAGTGTTGATGCTAACCTGGGTTGGCAACTTTAGGTGAGAATCTTACTATTTCTAACTTGTAGTAGTTGAGAAATGCAATTAGATTCTTAGATGAAATAAGCACTGATCATTTACACTTGTAGTGTTTCCATTTAGTGCTTCTATGTTTCAGAAATCCACCAAAGTGAATTCTCTTGATTTATGATAACCTTTTCCTTCCTCTCTTCCTCTCAATCTGCAAACTGTTATGACCCCCCCCATTCATTTTCTTCTTCCCTTTCTTCCACTTTCAACTTATTTGTAATATCTTATTTCATTTTTCTTCAACAATTTGTGAAATCCAAGTTCCAAAAAGATTCTTTCACCTTATATAGGTCTACAACAAGTTCTTGTTGTCCTCAAATTAGCACCTAGAAAAGAAAACTCTTGCCTGTAGATTCCCAATCTTTTGCATCACAAAACACCAAACCTTCTTCACTGACCACCACCATTGCTCTCACAAGCTTCTTGTGCAAAGGAGGAGTGTGCATGGCTCCTAAGCTTGTTTTCATTTATGAGGAAGGTGTGTTGACCCTATCCAATGGTTAGAGAACAATGGATGCAACTGTTCATAATAGGTTTCTTGATGACATATATTTATCTTGTGTATTCATTATCCTTTCATCTTTGATTTCGATGATGAGTTGTTATCATCAAGTGATTGATGCTTGCAAAAAGAAAATTTTCATGTTTGAATCAAAGTGAGTTTCAATAAAAATAAAAATTATTTAATTTTCTCCGATCCAATCGAGGTTAAGTAATTTCTTTGGTAGCCGAATTATCTGTATATCGATACTTATTATCTGAGATAATTAATATAATAATTTGTATATTTATAAATTAATTAATTTGTTTCGATGATGATCTAATTTTAGTATTAGGAGGAGAAGATAGGAAGAGAAGAGAAGAGGAGATGTGGCCTCAAAGCTTATCGCCACCTCCAATTCCTCCGCACCACACAATCCATTGGGCAATGAAACCAACTCCTGCCAAGTATACTCGTGAGGCGTTCCCTTTCTTGGCCTTTACCTCAGCGGCAGCCTCCTCCTCCTCCTCCTCCTCCTCTTGCGTTCTTCTCGCGATTCTCTCTCTTTCTCTACTTCAGCTTCTCTGCATCTGGATCTCCATTGCGTCCGCGATGGACCCGTCTGAGCTGAAACGGGTCTTCCAGATGTTCGACCGCAACGGCGACGGCCGCATCACCAAGGCGGAGCTCACCGACTCGTTGGAGAACCTGGGGATCCTCGTCCCCGAGGCGGAGCTGGCGTCCATGATCGAGAGGATCGACGCCAACGGCGACGGTTGCGTGGACGTGGAGGAGTTCGGCACGCTCTACCGCACCATCATGGACGAGCGGGACGAGGAGGAGGACATGCGCGAGGCCTTCAACGTGTTCGACCGCAACGGCGACGGGTTCATCACCGTGGAGGAGCTGCGCTCCGTGCTCGCCTCCCTCGGCCTCAAGCAAGGCCGCACCGCCGAGGACTGCCGGAAGATGATCAACGAGGTGGACGTGGACGGTGACGGCGTCGTCAACTTTAAGGAGTTCAAGCAGATGATGAAGGGTGGCGGGTTCGCAGCTCCCAGCTAATGGCTGCCTCCTCGGAAGAATCAGGATGTAGATAGCGATGACGACGACGGAGTTGGATTGGACGAAGGAAGCATGCAAGCAGATGAGTTCAACCCACATAACGTAGCATCCGGTCACCGCCACACCACTATAGATTGCTCTATAGATCGCACTGTTTCTGTATCAGCATGTCTCTATTTCATTCCATGTTTAATTAATATTATATATTTTTTTATTGTACATATCAGTATTTTTTTCCTAAATATTTTTAAAAAAAATAAATATGGAGATTTACCACTTGTTTAGTATTTTAATGTATTGACCAACCTACATGTCTCAATAAATGTAAGGTCTTCAAGTTTAATTGATATTTATATATTTTTATTTTTAAATGATATTTTGACCTAAATAATAATAATAATAAGTTTTGAGTTTGAATTATATATATATATATAATATTGTTTTATTTCTGAGTCTAATTAATAATAATACTATTTTATTTGTTTCATATTCTCATATATTTTGAGTTAAACTAATCAATTAAAATCATATTTAATAATTATTAATATATGCTTTATCAAAAGTTTTAAGGATAATATACATTATTTTAAGTTTTATGAAACTCTAAAAAATAATCAAATAACCAAAAGAAATTATAATAAAAATAATACAGTAAGCTCTGCCGCAAAGAGGCTTGCTGCGGTGGGAGGCTTCATCACCGTTGAATTCCCATCACTTCCCCGATCAGATCTCGTATCCAACGGCCAGCAGGAAAAGGATGCGTTTAGTACGCTTTCGCCACCCCATTTCCTTCTTCCCCGTTCGGAATCGAAGCGGTGAAGCAGTTGGATCCGCCAAACAAACTCGTTGATTCTTGATCCGTCAAGGAAAGGTTGCGAGAAATCAGGTGATTTTGCCTCCTTCCCTCTCTGTGATCGAATTCTGGAAGAATCAAGACTGTGCTCGCCTCGATTAGAGAATCAGAAAGGATGTCTTGCTCGTGTTGTCGTTTATGTGCTCATTGGTTGTAGAGTTTTGATGATTTGAGTAATTTGGTTCTGTCGATGCATGGGTTTTTTCGTATCATTTGAAGTTTTCCTTTTCTTCTTCATTTGTTTTGTAGAATGATTAGGCAAAAAAATATCACTTTTTTTTTTCTTCTCATTATAAGCCCTGTTTTGTTCCGTTTGAGTGAATGCGATCGATTGATGATGATTTCACAGATTATGCATGCTGTTGTCTGTCACCGGGTTGTGCTATGGTTCACCCTTTTTTTCTTCTTGCAACATGAATTGCTTGCGGTGCTAATATATGGAAAACCATCTGAAGATATTGATGCTTTTCTAGTTGTTCCTTGTGCCAGCTTGTCTATTTAGGAGTCATTGCACTGATTCTGATTGGTACTGGTTCATAAACTTTGGTTAGAAGGTGCGATGGATGTCCCAGAATCAGATTGTGGATTTGTAAACGAGAGTGAGCCGTTGTTTCATTGCAATCAATGTGACAAGGAGTTGGTGCGGAAGATAGCACAATTACTGCTTCCTGGATTGGCCACAGCTTGTGTTGACAATACCACTGGTCTGTTCAAGAGTCCAGCTTCTGTTGCTGTTGTTACGAGGAAGGAGATGGTGGACTATCTCAAGCAAAGAAGTCAAATGTATGTCACGGAAGCTGTAGGCCAAGGAGATGATATTGCGAATATGGTGGAAGAATTTTCTGATGAACCAACTGAAATCATATCCGGTTTTGTTGATGATTTTGCAAGTTCAAAACGGAACTTGTTCAGTCGTGTTTCGGGTTGGTTGTCCAACGAAAGCCGAGAAGAAAAGATTGATGATTTTGTGCAGGAAATGGAGACAAATGTGTTCTGGTCAATTGATCGGAGGGAAGCCATTGCAGAAATCCTGATCAGGAATGTGGACTTGAAGAGAGCATTCCACTGTTCAAAAAAGTTTGACTCTGCTCAACAGCTTGCTGAGCATGAAACCCAATGTAGCTTCAGGATATTAGGTTGCACAAACGAGGGATGCAAGGCTAAATTTTCTGCTATTCATGCAGAAAAGCATGACTCAGAATGCCCTTTTAAGGTCATTCCATGCGAGCAAAAGTGCTCAGAGAGAATAGTGAGGCATGACATGGACAGACATTGCATAACCATATGCCCCATGAAGCTTGTCAACTGCCCTTTCTACCAAGTTGGTTGTCATTCTGCTTTCCCACTGTGTAATCTTGAGAAGCACTGTTCAGAATGTCTACGGTCACACCTACTGTACGTTCTTCAAGTGCTTCACAAGCAGGAGGCTTCGGTGGAAGAGCTAAGACGGCGTGTGCAACTCTTGGAAAAGGTTTATTTTGTTTCTCAGATTGCTGTTCTCTTGCTTATTGTTATATTCACAAGCAAATATTTGTCGTGTCTCCTTTGTCACATGCAGTTAGTAGTTGCATTGTCAAACATGTTTGTGAAAATTACAATATGATAAAAACACTTATACATAGATATATGATGACTTATGAATTTGCAGATTCTATGGCTAATCAAGGATCTATTTAGTTCACAGTTAGATGTGCGCATATACTCGACCAACATTAAGTAATTGCAACTATGTGACATGTTGTTTTTCAACAGTGCTCAAGAGAATAATACAAAGAGATCTTGTTCATGCAAAAATTCATCAATTATTTGTGGATTTTCTCAAAAAATTACTGAATCATATGACTATGCTTGTGATTCCATTGCCTCTCTCTTCTGTGATCCATTTCTGCAACCTTAGCTACATCTATTTTGTACCTAATCAACCAGCAGTTCTTTGTTGTTCTCCTTTACACTGTTTACATGTTACAATTTCTCTTACTGAAGTGCCTTTGCACACTTGTGTTACAGCCAAACCATTGCTGCTCCTAGACCCTTAACTACTGCTACCCATTTCACTCGCTCCACGTCCTTATGTCCCAACCTACTTCCTAGTTACCTCACATTACTTTAGTGTGAGATCTCTGTTTTTGACATTTTGATTCAACCATGGCACCATACTAAGATATTATCTTACTTGTTCACAATTTCCTGTTCATGGGTGCTTCGTTTTCTGGATTTCTTAATGCTGGAGAGCAATTTATGGTTTCTCATATATAGCTTGAGATGGTAACTTTTGTTGCTTCAGTGTCTGCTTTTCCTGTTTTCAAACTTGGGGAGAGACAATATGGTTTAGGGTTATTCACCAAATATTGTCTCAAATAAACAAGTCCAGTAATATGCATAGGTGCATGCATATCCTCATTCAGATCAATGCCACATAAAGATCAACATGCATAAAGCACACTGTGATGACCTCTGGAACTACCTCTGAGTTTCTGGTTTTTTATTCTGGTTAGCCATTTTTTGTTAGCATATTGAATTTGCCTTTTTTCTGATGATGGATTCTCATAATCAAACTAGAGATGAGTAAATCTTCTGTATCAAGGGCTTAAATCATGGTCCAAAACCAGTTTTGATAATTGTTTGGACCATTTAAACAGCTGTATATTGGGTATATGCCAACCTGTGCCGCTCGGTAACACCAGAAAAAATAAATAAAAACTAAATATCCACACCGATGCCAACAATGTCATCCAGTAAACACTGGTCAATATGTACTGATTTGACTGGTAATTGAAGCCTTGGTTTGGATAGCTGCAGTGCTGTAAATATCAGTTCTTTTTTTGGATTTGATTGGACATATTGAATGGATTGATGTGCCATTGGATTCTTCTTAGATAAGGACATTTTCCTGAGTGTTGGATTCTTGTTTTATATATTAGCCCATCATGTTCCTCTTTTTTATTTTTGTGTTTGTGCCATGGTAGCCATTATTGTGTGCATTTTGTTACTGTAATCCATACTGCAAGGATTTAATAAATAGTGTTAACAAGAAAAAGTTTCCTAGGACCTACCTAAGATCTTGAAAGTTTGCAGCTATACACAAACTACAAATGCAATCATGAAAAATTGTCAAAATTAGAAGAAAACAATCTGTATGACGAAAGTCATTATTTCTACACACCAGGTAAGATGTTAATTCATGTAGGCATGTTAAGTTTGTTGATGTTACGGAAGATCTTCTTGTGAGCTTAAAGTGCTGATTCACAGAGAAGGCAAGCATCAGCACACCATTAGAACAAGTGGAGCCTTTTTCCAACATGATAGTGACTACAAAGCCGTGCACTCTTTCTTGCATATCATCTTTTCGAAGTCGATAGTGACTACATTTTTTTTCCCTTTAGTGCTATATTCTAAAACCAATCCAAATATAATCTAGCTCCATTGTAAATCTTGTTTATCATGTGGATGGTTTGGCAATTCTTGTATGCATTAATGTCAAGTGTCCAGATATTTAGAAAAATTCAAACACAGAACTACTATAAACTTGCAACACCACACAAATTTGTATTATGCAAATGTTTCTCATGTGGATATAATCTGATATGCTTACCACGTTGGAATAATGATTTGCTATATAAATCCATAAAGAACAGACCTGATGTGGAAGTCCATATAGGAAATTTCAATAACTTTTGGGTATAATGATGATCAAGGATTAAAATCTTGGTCCAATGCTATAGTGGTTACCGATTGGACTAGTACAGGATTGATATGGTTTGAACCGTTTGGTACTAACGATACCAACAGGACCCTTTAAAGTATCTATCCTTTGCACTGGAGGGTCAATCTCCGTCCGGCTCGAAGAAACCTTTGCATGCCTCTGTTACCTTTCAGGAGGTCTATGCCCCATAGAAACTGTCTACTTGAGATTATCCCTTGGCCCATAGGTCCTAACACAATATTAGAATTATAGCTCTTTCAAAGTGGTATCTCACTGAAGGCTCGGGCCCTCTCGGAAGGAGGCCTTTTTCGCCTTCCATCTAAGCTATGCAAGAAAGATCTAAAGTAAATCCTAGGAAATAGTAAAGTTTCATAGGGTCTTTCTGTCCTGGTGTGGGTAGTCTGCATCTTCACAAATATATCTATTTCATTGAGTCTCTTTCCGAGATAATGCTTAGATCGTTACTTCTTTCATGTTAGTTGAAACTTACTCGACAAGGAATTTTGTTACCTTATATATGTACATATATATATGTATATGTATATGTAAATATATATACATATACATATACATATAAATATATATATATATATATATATATATACACATATACATATATACATATATACATATACATATATATATATACATATTTATATATATACATATAGAGAGAGAGAGAGAGAGAGAGATTAAAACTTCTTATTGATGATCTACCCTTAAAACTTCTTGCCGAGGACAATACTCACAATATTGTTATTTTGTTGCTTACTGGCAATTATACCTGATTCATGTCGACTCAAAATGAGTAATATAAATGCATGCCTAAATTGTTTCTTTGCTGATGAGTATCTTTTGTGTTAGACTTCTTCATTTTGGTTGCTGTCTTATCAGCCAATTGGAATATAGTTGCAAAACAAAAGAGGTGAAAGAACTTATCTTTGTTTATGATTAAACACAATGCTGAAGATTGATTGTTATGATTTTGCAGTCCCATACTCTGAGCGAATTGTCTGAAGCCTTGGATGTGAGATCGCTTACGCTGGTGATTAAGGAGCAAGAAGCAAAAATGAAGAAACTGGAACACGATCTCAGTAACATTAGAGATAATCAAAAGCTTGCAAAGAATGTAAAATGAGATGAGATTCTGTTGGCAAAGGACATGTTTGTGGTTGTTTTGACTTTCTGAAGTCTCGGCTATCAGTTGCTCATATGGAATATGAAAGTAGTTTCTCTAAATCAAATGGATTTGCATAGGAATCATCATGGATGCATTGCTGTTTGTTGTTTCAAAAGGTCATTTCTTATTCATTGATTAATATTTATATACCATTACACATTTCAACATTCTCATTGGTCTGTTGAGAGCGAGTTTTGGTATAGTGGTAATGTTGCTCCTTATTCGAGTCCTAAAATTAAGAATCATTGATCCATTGTCACTAATGAGTCATACGAAACACATATTTTTCTCATTGCAAGTGATATTTTAAAAAAATAGCAGCTGAGCTACTTTTGTTTTTTAATGTTCATATCAACTTATGTTATATAAGCATTTGTTACTATCTTAAAGTCAAATCTAATAGATGTTGAAGTCTTCCTGTGATGTAAAACATTGAATAGTTTCATATATCTATATATCTGAATGTGTGTGTGTGTGTGTTTATGTATAATTTTAATTGTAATGATTTTAATTGATCTTACAGCTCTCAAGTTTTTGGTCTAAATCTTCGTGTCATCAATGCTTTCATATTATTTCTTTCTTTGTTGGACATTGAAACTTCCATTTCTTGATGAATGGGAGGCATGTTCTTTGTTTCTGTGTTATTAATTCCATGCAGCTCTCCAAAGTCAACGATGCAAATTTAGTCAACGATGTCAGATTTGGCTCCAAAGTCAACGATTATAAAACGGTCATTAAAGTTAATTATACCTGTATTAGTACATTGTTAAGACTGTTGTTATAAGAAACATGTAATCATGATATGATCCTAATTCATATCACCTAAGAATGGTCAACACTATTTGATAGGATCAATCAATAATAATAATAATAATAATAAATAAATAAATAAATATTGTTGTCGTCATCATCATCTTATTTATCTTTCAAACATTTTCTATTGGAAAGCCATAGAATTTTCTGACAATTATCATTATTATTATTATCATTATTATTTGACATTTTAGATGATTAATGACGAGTAAAGAAACCAAAAGAATATTGTTTTTGAAAGAAAAAAAAAAAGATAATTTCAAATGGCAAATTAGTAAATTTTGGTGGGGGTTCAATTGATACCCGCCGCAATTTCCCGGCCGCCTTTCGCCTCGCAGAACTCTTCGTGTCGGTCGCGCCCTCTTTCGCCGCTGCGTTTCCAGTGGATTATGATAAGTCATCGGAGCCGAAGGTTCCTGATGGGATCAGATCGAAAGGTGGAATCCTGCTGCCACCTCAGGCCATCTCCTTGGGAATCTCCTGCTCTCTCTCTCTCTCTCTCTCTCTCTCTCTCCCTCTCCAAGTGTCTGAGCTAGGGTGTCGCTTGCGGTGGAACCCTCTTCCGCCGACCTATGCTCTTTTGTCCATGATTGTGCTCCTTGTTTGTCGCTTTGTTCTGTTGCGATGGATTAGGCGAGGCGGTCGGAGAATTGATTTGCTGGCGATTTGGAGGAAAGTTCACATTTTTTGAATCGGAAGACTTGTTGTTTAGCTGGAGAAATGGATTGAGAGCTGAACTGGGGTTCTGGCGGCGTTTTGGATCGGTCGCGCTGCGAGAGATGCGGTTGCAGCTTTTCGGTACTGCGGATTTACCTTTTTCCGGGTGGGAATCGGTCTATGATCTTTGAACCTATTGCGAAAATTCCAGCAGAAATCTTATAAATGGAAGAATCGAGCTCCCTCCGGGGGAAAAGATTGTGGTGGTGTCTTTGGTGGGACAGAGTGCTTAAAGGTCGGCTTTTGTGCAGGAACCTCAATGGATATGGGTCCTGGTACGGATGGTTTCGCCACTGCGGATTGTGGATGGAGTGGGAGCCCGATTCCTTGTGATCCTTTTGCCCTCTCGGAGCTCGTCAATTTTGATGGTTATATTGAATCCTGCAGTCCTGCTACGATTGTGGACCAGATTTTTACTATGAGCTTTTCGATTGTTCAACAAACGCCTGGTGTGTGGGCTTCCCCCGCGCAAGATATCATTGCTGGAGACACTAGCGTTGCAGCTGGTACTTACTACAGCTGCGGGGAGAAGATGGCTTCACAAAAAGCTAATTTGCTGTTGGAGCTGCCGTCGCATCGCCCTGGGATGGATATTGCAAGTAGGAAGATTGGTTGCTTTGATTTTGATGACATATCGAATCAAGGGAACTCCACTGTTCCTAGACCTTTCGGAGGGGTATCTCTTCCAGACAGGATGCTTAGGGCACTGTCCTTGCTCAAGGAATCATCATGTGGTGGTGCAATTCTCGCCCAGGTCTGGATGCCCATTAGACAGGGCAACCATTATGTATTAAGCACCTCCGAACAGCCCTTTCTCTGCGACCAAAATCTTGCTGGATACCGTGAAGTTTCAAGGCATTTCACTTTTTCTACCAAGGATGCACCTGGTTTGTTTTTGGAGCTTCCTGGGCGTGTATTTATCAGTGGAAGACCAGAGTGGACCTCAAATGTCATCTATTACAATAGATTTGAGTACTTGAGAGTGGACTATGCAGTCATTCATGATGTCCGTGGATCGCTCGCGGTGCCTATTTTTGATCCTGATGGATGTTCCTGTCATGCAGTACTTGAGCTTGTTACAACGATTGAAAAACCAAACTTTGATACAGAGATGGAAAGTGTTTCCAAGGCTTTGCAGGTTAGTGCTGCTGTATAGGACCTTATTTTTCTCTATAATCAAATTGATTTGTTTTGCCAATATATAATGATGAAAGTCATGTTAAGGGTATTTAGTGTGGTATACTGCTTCCTCTGTTTGCATATTGTCCCTTGGTTTCTCAGAGGTCACAGGGACAGAAAGGGATCACTTGTTTGGATCGTTGCTCAAAGGCAGACAGATTCTCAAACTATGACTTTTTTGTTGTATAAGTCTATTTATCTCACTAGCTGTTGGCTACCACAACTCATTGTGAGAGAACATGCTTGTCTTTGTTGGGTAGGTAAAATGGACATTTTAGCAGATGTTTTAGATTTTTTTTCCTTATGTTACTGTTTTTATTCTGTTGCTTCTGCAGGCTGTGAACTTGAGGAGCATAAAAGCACAGGCTCATCAACAGGTATTAATGAATACCGAGTAGTGACCATGTTTTGTATTAAGTGGGAATGAAGCTTTTAAATGATGCTTACGAAAAAAGGTTCATTTTGCAGAGCTTCACAAAGAGTCAGATATCTATATTTTCGGAGATACATGATGTTTCGAGAGTTATTTGCCATGCACACATGTTGCCACTTGCAATTACATGGATACCCATTTGGTGTGATGATGGTGCAATATACGAAGCCAAATTCGAGAAAGATGACATAGGGGTGATGAAGCCAACTTCAAGGAGGACTATCCTCTGCATCCAAAAGTTGGCTTGCTACGTTAATGATAGACAAATGAAGGATTTTCTTCATGCATGTGCTGAACATCACCTCGAGAAAGGACAAGGTGTTGCTGGGAAAGCACTCCGATCAAACTATCCATTCTTCTCCCCTGATGTAAGAGTATATGATATACGTGAATATCCACTTGCACACCATGCCCGTAGGTTTGACCTTCGTGCTGCAGTTGCATTTAGGCTGAAGAGCACATACACTGGAAATGATGATTACATCGTAGAGTTCTTTCTGCCAATCAATTGCAGAGGCATTGAAGAGCAACAGCTCTTGCTAAGTTACCTCTCAAGTACCATGCGAAGAATTCATGGGAGCTTGAGAACTGTCCTGGATGCTGAAATAGGTGGGTCGGAGATCATGAGAGTAGGCAATCATAACGAAGCATCCTTAGGTTCCTCATCAACTGCCTTCTCAATGAAATCCTCTCAATTGATGGACGGCAACAGTGAAACAACTGCTGAAATGCATTTTGGTGTTCAGAATATGGAGTCTAATGAACAAAGTGCAGGTGCTCATCATGAGCAGGTGCTTGTCTTAGCTTTGACCTTTGTTTTGTGTCATGCTTTGAAGATAGTTGCTTTGGAACTTGAATTGTCAGTTTCATCATCTTGATTGATTGCCAAGATTCGAGTACTCTCTTTGTAAGGTGCTCAATGGTGCAGTACGTACTACTTAGTAAGTAAGCCAGTCTGCTAAAAGGTTAATAATAATAAATAAAGTTCAGTCTGCAGGTTGAGCTAATGGTTTATATCAACCAGATATTATGTATGTTACCTTGATGGATATGCTTGGTGTTTTTAGTATCTCAATAAGAACACTAATGGAATCTTGCTTATTCACTTTGTTGCACTGGTACTTATTATTATTCAAATTAAAGTTGTTTGTTCTATATGGTCCAATTCTACATTTCTTTTCTATTTTCCAGTTAAAGTCCATCTCAATGAAACATATGGAGAAAAAACGCAGCACAGCTGAGAAGAATATTAGCTTCAGTGTTCTTCAGCGTTATTTTTCTGGAAGTCTGAAGGATGCTGCAAACAGTATTGGTGGTGAGCTTTCTTTCTGTACCTTAGAACTTGGATATTATTTTCTAAAAGAAGTTCCTTGGCTTCACGATTATGACACATAAAAATGGTATTGTTCTCCTTTATAATGTAATCTTAAAGTTGTTTTACCTGGAAACAGTAGTTTATAGATCTTAAACTCTTCACTTGGAGATCATTTCTTTGAACATGTGATAACTGTGGCAGTTTGTCCGACAACATTGAAAAGGGCATGCAGACAATATGGAATTTTGAGATGGCCATCCCGCAAAATAAAAAAGGTCAATCGCTCACTGCAAAAGATCCAGAAAGTGATAAGGTCTGTACAAGGAGTTGATGGAGCACTAAAATATGATCCTTCTACTAGGTGCCTTGTTGCATCCGTCTCCCCGCCAGAAAACCCACCATTGATATCCTCAGAGCCAAAAGGTCAAGATCTTATGCCTGCTTCTTCTTCACACGACAGCGAAACAAATCACTCCATTGGGAAGGTGGAGCAAGATTGTTTTTTCCATGGCAGAAACCTAAGGGGGACCATGTTAAAATGTGAAACAAATAAACTTGGTATCCCTTCGAATGACTGTCATAGAGACTTTACTTCTGATGGAGGTCTGTTACCATATGCTAACATGCAAGGTGCGTTGAGCTGGCCATCGTATTCAAAAGATGCTTCAGACAGTTCATATAATTCAAAAGAAGCAGTCTGTCAAGGTAGCAAAGATGGCTTAAGTTTCATGACCAATGAATGTCAGATTATGTCAAGAAACTTTAGTTTTGTAGCATTGCATCAAATGGCAATGGAAGTAGAGTGTAATGATGGAATCATAGAACACAGTCATCCTTCTTCCGGTATGACAGATTCATCTAACGGCCGTGCATTGAATCACCCTAGTTTTGAGAAAAGCAAGGCATTGATCTCCCAAATAGGCCCATTGATTACAGTGAAGGCTACATACAATGGTGACACTGTTCGATTCAAGTTCTTGCTGTCCATGGGTAGCCACCACCTGTTTGAGGAAATTGAAAGGAGATTCAAACTGCTGGCAGGAACATTCCAGCTCGAGCATATGGACAATGATGAAGAGTGGGTTCTGTTGGTGAATGACTCTGATCTGCAGGAGTGCATCAATGTACCAAATAATATTGGATCGAAGACGGTGAAGCTTCAAGTCCGAGATGTCCCTTGTAACATCGGCAGCTCGGCCAGTAGTAACTGCCTAAGGCCCATGAAGCCTTGAAGAGGAGAGTTAACTGATGCCTCATTAGTCTGTGAATTGGTTAGGCTATATCATTTTGGTTGTGGGTAATCAACATAGGAATCTTATCTTAAGGGATGCCAGTATGTCTCTCGTATTACCATGTTTACATATTCTAAATGTAAAATGGATATGAATGATTCAGTTAGTAAAGGTGCGGAGGAGCTTTCTTCTATATAGTATCCTATATTTTGCTGCAGCGGTTAACCCTTCAGATTGTGGGCAAGTCCTTGTGGGCTGTTACGTTATTGTTGTATAAGTGCAATTTATATGTAATAAAATGTTGTCGACAAATTTGAATTGATATATCGTGTAAAAATTTTAAAAGATCTCTCTCGTTTGAAAATTTTGGAATGTTATGTTTAGTTTACGATTATATGAATTCATAGTAAATGGTTGGAGTTTTTGATTGTATAAATTTTTATGCTTGTGGATTTATAAGTGTGGTTAACGTTTTGTTAATTGGCTTGGGTTTTCATAAAGTTTGAATGATGTGATGTATGATTATAAACTGTATTGGTTTTATGCGGATGTGAATTTTGACTCGAATGTTTCTTAGCGTCCTCAAATGTTAGTTTGGATCCTGGATTAGATTGTTGATGAAAATTTAATATTATTGATTTAAGATAGGATCATACCTCTTGAATGTGATAATTCGAGGAAGTACTTGAATGCACCTCCGATGTATGCAAATAAGTTTTCTCTTATTTTCTTCTGGAAACTGTTTCCGTATTGTGGTTCAATATCTTATACAGTTGGTGTTTGCTGGTTTTAATGAGTTATATCATCAGCAATCTCTCCATATGTGGATTAGCAATTATTAACTTTGTCATCCAAAATCTTTTCAAGTTGTCACTACAATTCTTGTCAGCTTCTGTAGTATCCTGCTGTTGATATTATTATTAAAGTGCATTCATGTTCAGTAGTGATCATGTTCTCTTTTTCCACTTCTTCTCAATCTCAGAGGCTTCAGGTTACCAAAAGATAAATCCTGATGCCACCCACTCTAAAGACTTTATGGTGCACCTCATCTCTTCTTGTATTGGTAATGCTGTGCATTTCAAGTGTTAGTAGGAAACACAGTAACCTTAACCCCATTGTAGTTAGAAAGGAGTCATAATTGGAGCCTTTCAACTCCAGTGAAGGACAGCCAAGAACACTTTTGAGATGGGCCAGGGTTATGATTTAAAACTGCCATTTAATCATTTTGTGTTTGTGGTTGCACCAACAAAATCATGATTTAGGGTCATTAGATTTGACCCTAACTAGATAAACTAATCATTGCACAAGATTGAGGAGCTCAGGTAGTCCTTGTGACAGTGAAGGACCCTCCATCTGTTTCCTCTGCAGTTCATATTTGTTCCTCTAATAGTTCTTTCTACCACATTCTAAGGAGGCCTGCCAAACCAAGAACAGTCATCCTACAATAAAGAAAGGAAGAAGGAAAAGGACCACATTGCCATTCTAGAATCTGTTTAAGTGCAGCACAAATTGCACCACTCTGTTCACAGATCAACTCCAAGCTCTCATCCTCCCAACTCTCCCATGTTTCTCCACTCACTATTGATGCAAAGGCAGAAGCACCCACAAAAAAGGCAAGCAAGAATCTGCACTCTTTACCTCTCCTTTCCTGCATGCATGTTTTGCATCATATAGTCTCTGAACCTGAGTGACAGCACTAGAATTATACTGACCTTCAAACTATTCATGATACTTGAAGATCTTGATCGATGGCTTCTCACTTTCCAGGAAATCATGGTGTGGCAGAGTGATGGAGGTCATAATTCTATGGAAATCCGTAGTAAAACCTACAGCAGCAAAGTCTGAAGGGATTACAGCCAACTCCAACAAATCAAGGCTCAGAAAATGCACCTCTCTGAAGGCGGCTTCTTCGCTCACTCGAGTCTGTCTTTGTGCTCCAATCTCTTCCTACAATGAGGTGTTGCAAGCTGAAGTCTTGCCGCGAAGAAGCTACAGCTATTCTAGATCAAAGCCTTTCGCGGCACCACCAGAGAGGAGTGTCACAAGCATGAGAACATCCGGTGAAGGCCGGAGAGTGTTCAGGGGGAAGTCATTGACAGATGACATGATGATGAGAAGGTTTGTGGTGGAAGAGGAAGCCATGATGCAGCTGAAGAGGAGGAACCAAATGGAGTTCATCAGGAAGAGGAGTACCATGAGGAGGAGACAGATTGGACCCAGTCCTCTCAGTAGGATGGTAATGGCTGGAGAATAATAGCTCTTATTACATGTTACAGGGTGTTGTAACAAGTAGTGATACTTGCATTGCTGGTCTCTGCCTCCCAATGGCTTATATGCAAACTCCTCATTTGGATCTTCATTTCTTCTTCATACTTTTGTGTTTGGGGAATGGTCGAGATTGTTTGTTACCACTTCATAATTTCTACTAAATGAAATTTTGGAACACATGAATAATTCCAAGGTTAGCAATTGTATGTACCATATCGATCTATACCAGTGTATCGAGTGCTGATACGACTACACAACAAATTGAAGAGACAAAAAGAAGTATAAAGTTTGTATCATTTGGTAACAGGTGGTATATGCCTTGTACCAAATAGTACAAGCCTTATACTAGATTTATTGTCAGATTTACCACCAACTTCAAGTATCCATAAAAATCAATAGACTGTGGAATCGATAAATATCATCCTTACCAAACTATACCATATGACTGACTCTCTTATAGTTAGTAAGGATCAATCAGGACATATGAACTGAATCTTGGAGAGAAATCAAATGCCTTTTTGGCAAAAGATAAATGATGTTTAGCTTCTCTTCTTTCTATTTTCCATCACTTTACAAGAATGAATCTGATTGCAAGGAGAAAAGTTGATAAAATGATGGAGATAAAGAAGAATGGAGTGATAGGTGAAAGATTGGCACCTTTTCTTTTCTTTGTTAAGGACAGCACCTGTTATCAACATCTATCATTCCTTGTGGGTCAGTTTCTTTTGCTCATACAAATATAATTCCATTTAAGGTCCCTAACTTGGGGTGTAGGACCCAGATAGATTCTCTGGTTTAGGTTGCTGACAAGCCTAAAATGGGGTAGCTGTACTCACTTGAGGACAAAACCAAGTTTGACTTCATGATCCAGTGTATACACTATTGGAAAATAGAAAAACTTGTACTATTGTTATTTGTAACATTACAAACTATGCAAATTGGTTCCTACATACAAGTATGATTAACACATCTGAGATGCATAGATTGGTCAGCAGTTCAGGTCCAAATCCTACTCATGGTAAATAAGTTCAAGTGAGTTTTAACCTAATATCCTTATTTCTTGGGGGGTCATGCTAAAAGATTACCAAATTGGTGAAGACTACCATGACTAGAAATGTGGTTAATAACCCTTGATTGTTCAATGATCATTCTCCCAAATCTGAGGGGACATTCTAATGGTTAGTTAAAGCATAGTGTGTACAGTCATGAGGAGTTTTTGAGTACAATAAGCATCTAATAGACATGGTTATACTTGAAAGTAAGGAGTAAATTTAATCCCTTTCCAGCTGAAGAAGATGAAGAAAATATAGTTACCAGAGGAATCTGATTAACTTCATGTAGAGAATTGTTGACTAGAACAAAAGCTAAGTGCAATATCCTATGCTGTTCCTACAGGATCCTCTCTATGCAAACATACACTATGATGCTAGATTCAAGTCAAGGATACTGTGTCTGTGTGTCTGAGAGAGGGAGAGAGAGCATTCTTAAGATCTGCAATAAAGCTCCATGGGTACATTGGCACTAGGGATCATGTACACTCACTCACCATCATGTCACTAGGCCTCACTTTAGTCACAGTCAGAAGTTGACAAGGAAAAGAAAGAACATACTCCCAAAGAACACATCATTATTTCACAATGATTAACTATGATGAGATTCAAACTACATCAATGAAAAATACTTTGTACATAATCCAACAGATCATTTTATTAGGGTCGATCTTGTTTGATAGCATTCACTGTTAACTCAATGAATCAAAATGGTACAAACTAGACACAACTATACTGCAGTACCCAGAGATGTTACTATTTTCCAACAACAACACTACATAAAAGCATATCTAAGGAAGATTTGATAGGCCCTCTTAAAGGTGTCTGGAAAGTCCTGCTAAAGTAAGTGCATTTTTCTTTAGTTTCTACAAAGCACCAGTTTCTCTAGTTTCTATAAAGCACTAGAGAACATATGAAGTTGTTAATATACAAATATGGCAGAACAAAATATATTATAATTTAAAAAAAAATCAGTGAAATTGTTATAAAATTTAGCTTACAGTAAATTGCCTTATTTTTTCAATATCCATGTGAGTGAAAAAGAAAAAGTGTCAAACTTGTTCCAATTTTCTGATTTTCTTGCCTATACATCTCTTGTTGATGCACACAAAGGATAGGTTAAATTTATTTATTTTCATAATTCTGCCTTCTTTTATCCAAAAGCCTATTTTAGCTTTTATAAACAAATATCAATTTCAAAATTTTCAATTGATTTATTTGCCTAAGAGTTTCCCTGAGAATGTTGGCTCATGCAAGGCTTAAAATGATAATTTTCTTCATTTAGGTTTAATGAATAATCATGCATTATGCAGGCTAATAGTGGAACACATTAAAGCCAATAATCTGAATTTAAACAAGTTACTTCCCTTATTTGTTTTATCCAGATAGACCATACACAAGCCACTCAGATCATCATCAATCTACAATACCTAATCAACAAAAAATGCTTCCCTTTGAGCAGTTCTACTTGGATAGTTTCTCCATGTAACTAGCTCCTGAACAAACCTGGTGTAACCTTGCAGTTGAAATCAGGAGATACAATTCTCAAATTGCAGATGTTCAAAAAATCAGCTAATTAAATGATGTTTTAAGAACAAATTCTTTAAATTCCTCAAATATCACTGGACACCAACTGGCTAAACTAACCACAAAAGGAAATTATGTGGCAAATGCAGATGTAAGAAAGAAGTAACTATTGCCAGACATAATAGGGTATTTGATGTTATTGGTAGCTAAGAATCAAGCTAGCTCCATGACCATTAGCCAAAACCCACCATCCATCATGTGACAATCAACCAATTCAACATCATATTGCCAATGTTTTTGCATGATCTAAAGCAATAAATTTGTACAGCTGCACTCTAATGATGTGCGGTAAACAAAATCAAAGATGCAAGAAAATAACTCTCGGTAAAAGCATGATTGCAGTTGGATGATTTATATAGTCTGTGCAGAATATGTTAAATGCATTACAGTGGCAGCATTACTGGAGCTCAGCAAAACAGCAGATGATGAATAAAATCCTGGAATTGCTCATGACTTGTGGAATGGAATATTCAAAACGATAATATATCAAATCAACTTTGCATTCAAATTGGAATTATGAATGGGCTCATATTCAGTACCATTTTATTAATAATTTCGATTTAGGACCTCATTCATTAGCATATATACCTGTTCAATCAAACTTATCAGGAAGTTCAGCATCATTTCATGCAAGTAGAAGGTAAAAATATGCATGCTCCCTAGATTCTAAGAGTCCCAGCATGCCACCTTAATAAGCAAAAAATTTATTGATGGGAGGCCCAACCGAAACACATCCCTCTCTTCTTATCTGCACATCTTGCCTCAGCATCTTGAATGTCTCCAATCCCGTGTAACTGACACGATGACAACCATGCATATACAACACTGAAAGACGGACACAACCTCCCAAAGCATGCAACCCTTGGTCACACAGATTTCGGCATCGATCGAGATGCAAGATTTTTAAATTTCTACAACTTGACCCAATTGTGGACCATCCATCATTGCGTACCTCATGGCAAACAGAAAGACTCCATTCCTCAAGCAATGGGCATCCTTGTGCTATGGCTATCACTGAGTCATCACTAACGAACCGACACATCCGTAGATTTAAGTACCGAAGCTTTGTGGCAGATCCAGCACCAATCATAGCCAAGCCATCGGCACCTACACAAATTCGTGGATTAGAGATGTTCAGGTACTCAAGCCCACCACCACTAACAGCTTCTGACAATCCCTCTGGTGTAAGCATACATGAGTCAGCTTCTAAATAAGTTAAAGTTGATGAACATCCTGCAAAACCAATGCCTCTTACAGCCTTGCAGTATGATATCACCAGACAATGGAGTTTAGTGCATTCACTTGAGAGTGCATTGATCCCTCGATCAGAGATTTGCATGCAATAAGATAGATCTATATTCTCCAAAACTTTGCAATGTTTGGCAAGTATTCTCAACCCAATATCTGTAATATTACAACGGTAAAGAGTAATAGATACCAAATGGGGGCATCCTGTAGAGACATGAGCAAGACCATGTTCAGAGATGCCAAAACAACAATATAATGACAGGTACCTAATGTTTGACCCAAAATCTCGTAACCTTAGTAAGGCTGAATCAGGCAGCTCTGTGCACCCTGCTAGAGATATTGAGCTGAGATGTGGAAAACGAGTCAAAAGCCTTGGAAGATAAATAACATAGTTCCTGTATATATTTGGGTCATATGAGAACTGAAGAGCCAATGATCGCTGAGCAATGTTTTGAATCTGGAGCCAACGATGACATGTCAAGCCAAATGCATTACGGTCTGCTCTGTTCTGCAGCTTCTGAAAGATCATTAACAGACAATCATCGGGCAGGTACAAATTAACCCTCTCAAATTGACCATCCATTTTTGGTTTATTTATAACATGAACAACAGATGAACTAGTTCTGTTCCGAAGATTGTAGAGCACGTGTTTTTATTGAATACTTTTGAGAGGTTGAGCTAGCAGGCTCAAAGCCACAAAGAAGAGCTGATTCACTGTATCCATGGCCAATTAGGAGTCCACATTTGCGGCAGAGAAGTTTGGTTTTTGATCGATAACGTCCGCAAATGATAGGAAGACAACTCACCTCATCCACTTGAGTGAAACGACTAAGATCAACAGAAACAAAAGAAATGACTCCTTTTTTGCTAGATTTTTGACAATCAGATCGAATCCCAGATGTGACTTGATTAGAAGAACTTAAATTCAAAGGATACCCACAAGAGCTGCAACTGCATGAAAATTATTATTGACACATACTTAGTAGCTCAAAACATGAAAGATAAGAGCAACATACAACAGTGTTCAATTCTACAGTAGGTTGACCAAGAAATAATATTGAAATTGCATCCACAGTACCAACTGCTGTTAAGTTATATCCCATGCTCTGTCGCTTCTTAAAATATCATAGGATCCTTTTAAAGCTTCCAAATTTCATTCAACTAAAATTAAGTAATTAAGGATAGTGAACAATGATTACCAACTAAAATTAAGTAATTAAGGATAGTGAACAATGATTACCAATGTCATCATGTGATGATGTTAGCATCAACTCAACAAAGTACCAGCATCATGACATTATCATAAAGCCTTCAAAATACATGTTGGTCTGAAAATTATCCTTTTATGTTGTGATCTAACAAAAAAGATTTACAAAGGTCCCATCAATATCGTCGATAGAAAAACAACACTGAAACAATTCGTCATAATATATATATATATATATATATATATATATATATATATATATATATATATATATATATATATATCAAATCTGAAAATAGTAGAAACACTTTTAAATGTCATTAAGCTAGACGCATGCGTTCCTCCATTTGCCCAACATGTAGATCTAAGAACATGCCCTTCGGTTAAGGCATTGGTTTGCACTTCAAGCAACAGCCCAAATGAAATTTACACTCCAATAAAGTCAACAGTCGTTGTGAAACACCAATCAGAACCAATTATCGTCAATGAAATGAGGCATGCGTTCCTCCATTTGCCCAACATGTAGATCTAAGAACATGCCCTTCGGTTAAGGCATTGGTTTGCACTTCAAGCAACAGCCCGAATGAAATTTACACTCCAATAAAGTCAACAGTCGTTGTGAAACACCAATCAGAATACCAATTATCGTCAATGAAATGAGCGCTGCAATTTCTAATATGCACATTTTCTTCCTCTCATCATCTATCCATCTATGTAAAAGAACTCAAGACACCCGCATTCTACGTCGAATGCATAATCAATCACTAAATCAACCAATTCCGTTGTTAACTCCACATGCAAATCGAACCAAGAATAAATCGGCCGAAAAGAACAAACAGCCCTCAAAGAAAAATTTCAACAGAAGCCCTAAATCCCACACGCAAAGGCCAATGAACATAGAGAAGTTCCAGAAAGCCATAAAAACACAAAGCGGATCCAAGAGAGGTTCCGGTCACGCCAAACTCGATTTCTATCACAAGAAAAAGCAGATCCCAAAAGGAAAACCCTCCCTGTTCCATGATACACCGATCGAAGGAAACGCTGCAATCAGAGCAATACCTGTAAACCACGTCCGCCTGGGACATCGTCAGCCACCAAAATCGGATTCTGACGACGAAACCTTCACGAAAAATCCATCAAGGCATGGAGACATGGAGCTTCACGAGGGAATAAGAAAGGGGAGGAGAGGGAGAGCGGCGAAGCGCTCGGAAGGGGAAATGTTGTTGTTTTCCTGTTCTTTTGGTCAAAGGAGAGGTTATTATATCTCGTCAACGTCTCACGATTGGATGGTTACCATACGACCACTAAGATGGGATCACGACCGTCCAAATAGAGTACTCACTTCCGACGGCTACAGATTTTTCATAATAAACAATTTAAAATTAACCTACAACCAATTTTTTTATCCGACAAATTCATGAGAAAAGCTTCTCATTTCTTTCCTTTTCTTTTCCACGTGGAAAAAAAGAAATAATACACTGATATTTTCTAAAATAAAAAATTAAAATTTTAAAAAAGGGATGATCGATAATAATAATAATAATAATGATAATAATAATAATAACCATAGAAGCTTTTATATGGAGGGAATGTAATTTTTTTTTTTACTTTTATGTCTGTTTAGGATTAAAGTATTTTTTTATAATTGGGTTTCAAAAAAATTAAGAAATCTCTTAATTGGATTTTGGCAAGTTAAGATAGAATGGGAGGTGTTTATTTTTAAATGTTTGGTTTGAACTTAATTTTTTTTCTAAAATTGGATTTGGGATGAGTTAAAAGAGAGAAAAAAAATATATTATGTTGACATTGTAAGAATGGTAACGGATAAATGACACATTTCAGAAATTATTATTTTTAATCATCTTAATTAGTTGAATTGAAAAGTCTATTTATTTATATCACATATGTTAGTAGTTTCTTTGATGCGTTGTGTCTTGATACAAACCATAAGAATACATCATAAGCACACACATGTATATATTTATACATTTGAAATCAAATCTTTAAATTAAGTATGATATTTATTTGCTTGTTTGCTAATGAGATTCAAGAAATAATTATTCGGGTAGTCTATTTTTGTTAGTAAATTAAACAAAAAATAATTATTAAAAAATATAATTTAAAAAAAAAAATCGAAGTGCGAGAGATAGGTTTCCTTATCTTTCTTTAAAATAAAAAATTTTCTTTGATTCCTTTATATATTTTAAAATTTTATTTTTAGAATAAAATATATTATATATAGTTCTAAATATTTTTATTCCTTTAAATGTCAAAAATTTATTGTTAGATTAAAACATGTATATGAAGTTTTTAAAATCTTCTTTTATCCCTTTTTATGTTTAGAAATTTATTTTTGAATTGGAATATGTTGAAATTATTCATCTATATTTCTAAAATTTTTATCTTAAATGCAATATATTGATTTTTATTAAATTTATATAATACTTGATTTAGAATGTTATTTTCTCATCTTATCTTTTTAATATGTTATTGTTTATTATGTTTTAATAATTTATATTAAAATAATTATTAATAAATGTTCGTAATTTAAAATTGAGAGAATTCAGCCCACAAGCTAGGTCTAATCAATAGACTAGGCTCAACGATAAACTAAGCCTAAACCGTAGTTCAAAGCCTAGCCCATAGACTAACTTAGCTCAACCTAACATGAGTCGTCACGCGCGACACACATGACCAGTATATGAGTTATGGGTTGACCGATATGGTACATATATTATAGTGCACATAACTAGCAGACTTGTTAAACCTATCCTATTATTATACTATTTAACTTATTATCATTATTTTATTAATTTTAGATCCAAAATTTGGTTGAATTAAATCAAATTTGTTCGATTGAAGATTGATTCAGCGTAATTCCAAATTAGTTTATCTTCTTTAAATTTGTTTAACCTAAATTGAATTCAATCTAATCTAAATTATATTAATTTAGGATGGTTATACACTGATTAAATAAGAATTAGAAATCAATTCAGCTAGTTTCTAGTTAAATCGAGTTCAATTGAATCGATTGAAAGAGGGTTCAATTAACTGAGGATTAAATAATATAATTAATATTATTTAATATTAATGATATTAAAAAAAATTAATATATTATTTTATTTCGACATGAACATAATTAATATGAGATGAGATTGTTATCTTGTGAAGTCATGATATTGTTATTGTTTCCTTGTGAAGGGTAGATAAAACGATTTCGTTTGATGACAATTGGATGATTCCTCTATACTACCATGTTCCTCTATCTATCGTTGGAAAGAACATTTATCTACATTTATCTCCATCCATTATTAGAAACATTTTCATCTCCAGAATATGAGTTCCTACTTAGTATTTTTTAAAAAAATTTATTTTTGATTTTCGAAACAATCTTCAAATTCTAGACTCGATTTCAGTGAAATACAAACCTTCCTAACATTTATTCTGGACGTACTCGCAGAAAGATGGTAAGATCCCATATAACAAAAAAAAGTGAATAGAAATCACGATGTATATAGATCAACATGAATGCATTATGCGTGGATGTCAAACATCTAATTTACCAATAAAATATGAGAACACAGAGATGAGTTAAAAAGAGTATTTCACATGATTGGAAGCAGATTACAGTGTCAAACAGTAAATTTGAACAAAAAGAAACAAAACTATCCTCAGAAAATCATGGCATGATGTCAGAAAGCTTATACATAATACCAATTTTATTACAAGATGAGATGTGTTCTAGTTGGGGATCCTCGCTGACATACCATCAGATCTGTCTCTTTCTAGAAATTAACAGAGTCTTCATTTGCTCAAATTTGTCTATCGCTACCTGCAGCTCATCGGTGCCGCCAACCGCCCTCATTGTGTAGTAGTAAACCCCGAGCACAAAGCCTGATAATCCACCTGCAACAATCAGGTTCTTGGTCTTTGGTACGAGACTGCTGAATCCTTTCATCGTGGCAAGTCTTGCTATTAAGAATGAAGATTCAAATATAGGCAATCGGTCACAAGATGGAAATATGAATATCGAAAAGCACCAGTAATTATTCATCAACAATGCAAGAACCTGCATTACATGATGATGGAATGCTAGCAAAGAATGTTTCTAATATAGGCATTTAAGAACAAGTAAATTTCGAGACAGCAATCAAAGGTTACATAAATCAATTTCAAGACACTGAAATTGGAAAAAAGATACAAATTATGTACTGTCTTGCTAATAAAGAGTGTTCCCAACAGAATCTAAGCATAAGATTAAAAAAAAGACCTTTTTACTTTCATGACAAGTATTTAACAGCATAAGCACTATGATACATATTAGAACAGCCATATCATCAGTTAAGATAGGGAAATCAGCTGACAGTATATAAGCACCAAAGTTGTTATATGGGAAGCATTTTCTTGCCTTGTCATATGCAGCAAAATGAAATCAAATTTTCAGTGGCAATATAACAAATGGTTTGTGAGCCAGTTAACAATTGAATAGGACTATAAAGCATTGAAGGTTGAAGAAGGAATACAGGGCGGAATGAAGGGGAAGAGAAAGACATGGATGGATTAAGAGAGATGCTGTCAACAGTCGCTTGTTCTAAAGGTTTACCCTAATTTGTGCCTATCAGAACGCCAAGAGCTTCGCTTTTTGTCATGTGTGATTAATAGGAATATTAATTACAAGTCACTGTCAGTGCTAAAATCTGATACTCAATCAGCTGATAGTTGTCAAATACGAACACCTTATAAATCTAATATCTTCTTATATGATTAAGATTGAAATCCTTCTTATGTTCATGTCCCATAAATTGATCTGCACTCTCTAAATCCAGCCTAATAAAATCCATGAATAATGTCACACATGATCAATAATCTTTCTGATTATAAGTTATATCATGGGATGATGTAAGTTGATGCCTGATGACAGTGACGTGCAATTTTCCCTATTGTTTTCCAGTCCCCCCTCATATTCTAATGGTAATATATGTCAAAAACATAGGCAATGTAAGGTTCTAATAGTAATATATGCAATAAACATAGGCAATAACATAAAATATGATCAGGCACTGTCAAGATGAACCTAGATTGGAGCATGATTGGGTTGAGATTTCTTGGACTCAAATTGGTTTCAACGAAGTACCTCTTTTCTTTCTTCAACAAACAAAAAATCCTTAGCGAAACCTATAATATTTCCTTGCAGCAAAGAAAGCAAACATACATGCTTAAGGTCCTAATAGATCACGGCATACCCTAAACAATACCAGTTAGCAGCTAGCACAGTAACATACAGTAGGAACCTTTCTTGTCGGTATCATGCAGAGACAAGCAAACCAACCTCGCTTTATTTTCATAAAAGAATGACAAGCAATTCCAATCTCTATCCTCCACCAATTTCTAAGAATCTCCTCTTTCTTAACTTTGCAAACAAACATGTTAGATTAACATATATTTTTGTCATTTAAATGAAAACATTAGAATATCCTACCAAGTGCTGTCTTATAGAATAAATTGTCGGCTGCCTAAAATCATTCTCTATGTGCTCTTCAAATGAAGACTTCGATATGCAATCTTGATATCAACTAGTTTAATTTTGTGGTTGCTAGATACCTCTTGGTTCACAGGTGGAGGACGGACTAACCTTATTAAAATTATTCAAGTATCAGGCTGTTAGAAATCGGCATCATCCTCTCCAAACAACTAAACAAATTGCACCAAAACCGATAACTCAAGTTACCCCAGTGAATTGTATCAGAGTGCAACTAAACATTTTGATTTAATTATCCTTTCATAACAAGTTACCCCTACAAGCAGTAGAAAACGAGTGCAGAACACCCAATGAATCAAGTTTCCATTTGTGGATGAACATCTAAACTGGATCAAAGTGTAGTCAAAGGCAAGAGGCACTAAAGGTGTCAGGTGCCAAAAGCGCCCTAGCAAAGTAAGATGCTCTCAAATATTAAAATTTAAAAAATATATATCATCGTTAATAGATATAATCTCTAAAACAAAAAAAATAACAAATTATTCATTTAAAGGTCCAAATGACACTGTTCAAATTAACATAGAAGGAGGAGGGGGATGGAGAGGGGGTTGCTGTCAGTTGGGAGGGGAGCAAGGATGAAGGATCAGGATGAAGGATCCGAGGAGAAGGCCTGGGAGGAGAGCAAGGATGAAGGATCCGAGGAGAAGGCCTGGGAGGAGGAGGTACGGGAGAGTGTTGCAGTCCAATGGGGTAGCTGTCTGATTGTTGTCGGTTGAGTTGCTGTCAGTTGGGTGGCTGTGGGTTGTTGTCGGTTGGGAAGGGCAGAGGGAGGAGGGAGGGGAGCTATCAGAGAGGAGAAGGAGGCAGTCGGGGAAACTGGGGGGGGGGGCGGCTGCTGCTGCAAAGCGATGGGGGAGACGACGTTGGCCGCGGGGGTGAAAGGATGATACAGTGAAAGCCGCCGGCATAGGGAGGAGAATGGAAGACGCCAGCGCCGGGAGGAGAAGGGAAGAGGGGACGCTGGCGGACAGGCGAAGGGCGCGCGGGCGCTACACGACATAGGTGGGGGGAAGACGCTGGCGGCTGCGGCGGCGTGGGCGACGACGACGGAGGAGGAGGAGGAGAGAGAGAGAGATATATACATACCGACGACGAGTCCGTTGGACGAAGACGTCGTCGGTCGCCGATGCAGAGGAAGAGTCGCCGTTCGCCCGATTAGGTTTCCAAAGGTTGCGTCGTTGCGTGCGTGCGTGCGTGTGTTCGGGTGTGGTTCGGCGTACGTGTGTGAACATACGTTGATCTGGTTCGATCGAACCAGATCCAGTGGATAGGTTGGGCCCAGCCTAGCGATCTGGCCCGAGCCCAAGCGAAGGTGGCAACCTGACTGGGCGCCCAAGTAAACAACTTGTATATTTACTTCATTTGTTTAATACATAAATTAGAGCTAAAAATATTTAGTCAATCGAATGACTGAAATAAGTCAGCAGGACGGGTCTGAGTTGACCAAACTCATAATTTGACTAGCCATGTTGAAGCCTATAGTAGATTAAATCTATAACAATAATAGCAATCCGAAATCTCTCATTTAATTGTTCCTTTGACCAACCATTTATAATTATCTTGATGTAAAATATGCAAGACATATAAAAAAATCACAATTATTGTGTCAATTTGACCGGCTTCTATCTCAATTATTATTATATCATGAGCGGCTCGCACATAAAACAATGTCACCCTCATGTGAATTCTTGGCTGTTCATCTTGAACACGACGTCCATCACGTTCTCAGTCCCTCCCTTTTCCACTTGTTTTCTCCCTGCATGCCTATCGTCCGAGATATTTATTACCTATGATGCATTAAAGAAGGTGATCAGGAAGATTTCATGGGATCCGCATTGGTGGTAGATCATGCTCAGGGGGAAGAACAAACAGTAAGTAAGCGCTTGAGGGCTTTGGTCAAGATCTCGAGTCAAGCACAGCAAATGCATGCATGCTTTGTTCCTCGTTCTCATCCGATAGCTTTGACCTGAGATCACTATCGCCACTTCTAATGACCAGTAAAGTCACTATCTAAAGCTTTCTCGAATGTCATCACAAGCATTACATCTACAGCTTCGAGTACAAGGACGGGGTGCACCACTTGAAGAACTTCCCGGTGGGTAGTTGGTGGGGAGGGAGCAAGGCGAGCTTGGCGCCAACCTCGGCGGCCTCCTCCGGTGACCGGCTGCCTCTCCCCCGAGTCATGGAAGTCCTGGTGAAGCCCGGGCAGAAGCAGTTCACGCTCAGCCCCCGCCCTTCCTGCTGCTTCGCCAGTAGCCTGGAGTACGCATTGAGGGCGAGCTTGGAGACGGAGTAGTCCGTCCACACCGTTGGCCACCCTTCTTCTCGCCATGTCCCCATCTTTACGTGGTGGAGGAACTGCGACACCATGCGTTCCACCGCCGCGACTGTTAGAATATCCTCGTCCTGAAGCAGTTCCTTCAGAGCTGGGTTCCTCACCTTCTGCAGTGCACAGAGAGATACATGGCTTTGGTTCACGGCCTGCTGCAGTAGAATAAATGGAGAAGACCGAACCCTTCGGCATGCACCAAGCACTCATGAAGCTACTGATGCTCCTATCATCACTTTTCGAGAGTGAAAAGGCAATGTAGGAAGTGACTAATAAAGAGAGAGAGAGAGAGAGAGAGAGAGAGAGATGCAGACTAAGTTTGGGACATGGTGTTTCTGCAGGCTTTGCATCGTGGAAGATATGTTGGGTGTAGAATGTTAGGTTAAATCATCAGTCAGTGGTATCACTGTGATCGGAGGTACATCTGTTCCGGTCGAAAAGGCAGCATCTTTGACTTACATTTAGAAGGCCGAGCTGAGAACTAATGTTCAGTATGCGGCTGCTGGTGGCGATGGATCTCCGGAACAGGGGCAGCAGTGACTCTATCAGCATCTTGGAGCCGTAGAAGTTGGTACGGATGACAGTTTCTGCGTGCTCCACGGAGTTGGTGTCGATCTCATTAAATGAGACGGCAGCGTTGTTAATCTACACATCAAGAGGCGCCGCCAGTTCATCAGATCTAATTCGTGCGAAGGAGAAGAGGGAGAAGACAAGGATTACAAGCTTTACTGACAAGAATGTCCAGTCCTCCAAATCTCCGCTCCAGCCAGGCCGCGAAGGTGACGATCGACGAGGGCACCGCCACATCCAAGTGGCAGAACGCCACATGAATTCCCTGGCCGTCGAGGGACTCCACCGCCGCCTTCCCCTTGCCGACGTCCCTCGAAGTGAGCACCACCGTGAGCCCCAGCTCCGCTAACCTCTTGACGAGCGCGAATCCGATGCCCTTGTTGGCGCCGGTGACGACGGCCACCGTCTCCTTCGACCACCACCTGCACAGCACCCGCAACAAGAATGACGCACGGTACAGGCAAAGATTTACAAGCCGCAAACGGTCGCCCATGAAACTTCACCTGGTGGTAGAGGGACAGATCGCGGAGCCCTTGAGGTCCATATCCATGATCGCGGTGAAAACGTCGCCGGATGATGGCACAGCTCGCGAGATGCGTCGAGCAAGGAGAGGAAGGAGAACAGCATATATAGGCAGAGCTCAAGCGGAGCTTGTCAATACAAAAAGGAAGACGGGGGGTGGAGCACCCCACTATCAGACGCAAATAACACTAACGACCGAATCACCCCGGAGACTTCTTGGGGATGACATGGCATCACGGTCTATAGGTCATCGAGAGAACACATCACCCAAGAAACTTCTCCATGGTGATTCAGCCGTTCTGACGGGCACCACAACTGCACTAAAATAAAAAGTGTCGGCGATAAGAATGCTTCATCACATGGTCAATATGGATCCACGTAGGGACCATTGCATTACAAAACGTGCCGAGTTTGTGAATGCGAAGATTAATGTAATCTCTATCATGCGATCCACTTGTGGATCGAAGAACTCCTCCTAATCAAATACCAAACAGTAGGCAAGAGACTATGATATGAATCAGACGGCAGCAGGAGAAACAGCACTTGCGATGCACGGAAGCATGCAGGGATTAGAGCAAGAAGGTGTTAGTTATGGTCTAATGGAGATTAGCTGAATGGTTAGCATCAACGTAATGGCAATCTAGTTGGATTAGGGTGGGTCAGCATCGATGATGAACATATTGACAGGAGAATAAGACAGGAAAATGTCGTAGGAGAAATGGTTCGATTTTTATTGACTTAGTCATTTCCCATCGCATGCATCACATTCATATTGACAGTATGATGTCTTCTTCTTCTTGACTAGAATATAAATATTATCATCCACACCTCCTCCCAACTACACTAAAATGTATTAGAACCATAGTTAATAAGAATTAGATTGTGTCACTGGTTGAACCAACAAGTCAACTTGTTGGAACACATGTTTAATACTTTCTTAAAAAAAAAATATATAATATAAAACAAAAGATTTTGATTTATGAGTGCCTAAAGCATTGTGCAAAACTCACACATCAATAGAAATCAACAAAGGGGTTTATGGACGTGTATGCATGATATCTATCCAATAGGATTCTAAAAGAAAGAGTCAACATAAATTAGAATTCCTCAGCTAAGATCATAAAGAAACCGTAAACCACCATATGCTGTTCAAGAGTCAACACAAGCAAGCTGTCGACCCCACGAGTTCATACCTCGTGAATTGTTTGCAGTCATACAATAACCATATGCATGTCTTTTTCTGTATGGGAATGTATTTAATTCAGCAGGTGACACTTGGGAACTGTAGTCAACGTTTGTAGGTTTCAGATGACTTGAGGGAAGAAGACATCATCATCATCAAGTGGGAATCTGCTGAAAAATGTGTCGAGAGACTGCTTCCAGAACAAAACCTGTTGGCAATATATTATCACTGTATTCTTGAGTTGGGTACAGTGCCATCACACGCAGCATTGCTTGTGCACAGTGAGTAGAGAGTACAATTATTTGCATGATCTTTTTGGCTTTCACATCATCTTTAAGGTAGAGACAAAGCAGTGGATGTCCAAATTACTATGATGAACACTTGAATAGTTTTGTAAAATTAGAGTCACTTGATTAAGAGGTTCAAACTAGTATCGATTTAGTTTAAAGTATGGATGGAGTATTTTTGCAGCACAATAACAACTGAGGGTTTATTTTCTTGGCTTTGAAATGATGAAAGTAATAGCTGAGTCAAGAGCTGTTGGAACACCAAAGGTTGTGGTTTAGCTTCACTTGTTTGCTTCAGATGCCTTGATGGAAGAAAACATCATCATCAAGTGAGAATTTGCTGAACTGAGGGTTTATTTTTGCAGCACAATAACAACTGAGGGTTTATTTTCTTGGCTTTGAAATGATGAAAATAATAGCTGAGTCAAGAGCTGTTGGAACACCAAAGGTTGTGGTTTAGCTTCACTTGTTTGCTTCAGATGGCTTGATGGAAGAAGACATCATCATCAAGTGAGAATTTGCTGAAAAATGTGTCAAGAGACTGCTTCCAGAAGAAGACTTGTGGGCAAATATATTATCATTGTATTCTGAGTTGCGTACAGTAGCATCGCACATAGCAGTGCACAGTTAGCAGTGGGTACAATAATTTGTATGATCTTTTTGTGTTTCACACCTTCCCCAAGATAGAGACACTGCAAGTGGTGGATGTCCAAAGGACTATGAGGGACACTAATTTCTCTCCCTTATCTTTTCTTTAACTTTTCCTTAAACACTTTGATTATTTAGTAAGGTATGTACATGATAATTTGATCCAAATGATGCATGACAAGTTTGTAGCAAAGTAATGCGAAACTTGTGAGAATTTTGTAGTGCAACAACAACTAAGAGACTTTTTTTCCTTGGCTTTTAGTATATAAACATCAGTAGATGCATGCTGAAATTAATAGCTGAGTTAAACAGTGTTGGAACACTTAAGGTTGTGGTTTAGCTTCACTCGGGAACAGTGACCATAATTAAGTTGAGATTTGAAACACCATAATCGATCCACATGTGACTTTAGCACATGTGGTTGCCTAACATTTGTGTATTTTGCATGCCATAGGGCCATATTATAGTGTGCAGTGTTCATGCAAGCAGTGCTCTCCCACCATTCAGACTCACCTTCCAACCAAAACCTAGGCTGATGCATTGCCTAACCTACTAGTTATGTTTTATAGATAGCACCCAACTTTGGTGTGAGAGAGACTTAGATTATAAGGACATGTGATCATATTCTTATAACTTAATGCATCCCATAGGTAGTAACCAATGACTTGGGAACTCAGCTTTAACTTCTTATCATTTCTTTTTAACCCACTAACATTAGTTAAATCAAGCCTATCAATCTTTAAGTATGTTAAAGGAATGATTAACAAAACCACCAATCAGATGTAATTTTTTATAGCCAATTTCGAGCGCTTGTGGGTGTAGAATTGTGTAGTTTGGAAGCTTAATTCGGTTTGATTCTTTAGAGAAATAATTAGAGTTAAGAAGTTTCATAAATATAGTTTACAAATCTTTTGTGGTACAAAAGGTAAAAGGAAAAATATTATGTTTAGTATTTGATAACAAATACATCTCGGTTAATCACTATCAACTCAGTCACAATCATCGGCTCAATCGCCATCGACACTAACACCCATCGAGGTTCTCTCACCCGACATTGTGTCGACGTCCTAGGAGCAACCGAGACCTATTCAACTATCGGTTGAGGGGGCATTTTGCTTTTCAACCATGAAATTCTATGAATTATATTACTATTATATCTTAACTAAATTGGAGACCCAATCGATAAATTCGATGGAGAATTTCCTGTGAATCCAACTATGATAGATGGACCGACATTTGAAGGAGATACGATAAGAGTTCTAATAATTCAAAGGAGAAGTATTATTCGACTAGGTAAGTCGCTATTCACCCAAAAAATCAAAGAAGAATTAATTCAAGCAAACTTCTACCTCCCTTTGTTGGAGACATTCATTGATAGTGTCGACCTAGAGCATATTATAATTTTTTGTACCCAAATATCATTGTATGACACTTCAAATGCCCTAATATGTTGTACCTTTCCGACCATGCTAAGAGACCCAAAGCGAGAATGGTATGCCTGCCAAAAGCTACTTTCTATTAGTTCTTTTGCTCAACTCATGTAGGAGTTTGAATTTTACTTATTCAAGAATATACCCGAGGCCATCGACAATAATGCTTCTTAAACCCAAACAAGGGGAGGAGGAAATGATTGCGTATTTCATTACTTGGTTCACCAATGGAAGGCATAAGATAAAATATGCTCAAGGTGTGTGAGTAAAAAAAACCGAATTCGCATAAAAAAAAACTTAGCATGGTAGGAGGTAGAAAATAAAAATATGTCCAAGGCACGTGAATCGAAAAAATCTAACCCATGTTAGAAAAAACATATCATGATGAGAGGCATAAAACAAAATATGCATAAGGCATATGAGTTAGAAAAACCCAACTTGTACTAGAAGAAGCCCATCACGATGGGAGACACAAGACAAAATATATCTGAGATGCATGAATTTGGATAACTCGACCCATGGTAGAAGAAACCCATCATAACAAGAGGCATAAGACAAAATATGCTTGAGGTGTAGAGGTTAAAAAACCAAACTCCCACTTTTATCGGGGCATGAAGGTCGAAAATCTGACTCTCGCTTTCACCCCAGGCACAAAAGTCAGAAAGCTCGACCCTTACCTTCGTCGAGGCATAAAGGTTAGGAAACTTGACCCTCGCCTTTGGCCTAGGTGCAAAGGTCAAAAAAACCCGACCCTTACCTCCGCTAGAGGTATGGATGTTAGAAAACTTGACCTCGTCTAACCAATGTGTGTCCCTCAATGGTATAAGGAGTAGGTTAGCAATGGATCACTACCAGCAAGTTGAGGAGTTGATCCCTGATGGACGTGCCGAACAAACTTATTTCTTAGGATACAAGGTTTACGATAGATTAGACATGTTGAACAAACTCGTACCAAATAAACTAAACATGCCACCATATCAACAATGGATCGAAAAATATGAGCTCAATATGTTGGATGAACTATACACCATTCTTTGTACATCTCTAACTAGAGCTCCAAAGCATGCTTGGGAGAGTGCAAATGACAGGGAGTATATCATTAGCTAATTGTCATCCGACATATACTATCACGTGATGTATATGGTGGATGGAGAAGATAAAGGTGATCCTCCGACTGTCTTCCCATGTGAGTAAGGGTATGAGGTAGATGGTTATATGTTTCTCTTTTTATTTCCCACTCGAATAATAGGCTAAGGGGAGGTTATTGAAGGTGATTAAATGTTGTCTTCCCTTAGAATATTTTATACATATTCAATCAGGTATAAAAAGCTTATTTACAACACAATGAAAGAGGAGGGAGAGGGCAGGGGACTTACTATTTTTAACCATTCCCATCTATACTCATAAATCTCGGGTTACTAACTTGGGCGTAGGAGGTACTGAGTCAGAAAACCTCTCACAATCTTAGTTTTTATGTAGATAACATATTGGGAGTTCGACGTTTTCACCTCAGAGGCACTTCGCACAACCTGCGCATATGGTTCCAGATAATATTGAGTTTATGAGAACATCAATGACTTATTCTCTCAATAATATTTTATATTTTAAAAATAATTTCAAACTCCATAACATTACTAATACAACTAAATAATAATACGTAGAGTTTTAGTTTGTAAAATTAAATCAAACTGAAAGTGGAACCTATGATTCTACCTTGCAAAATTTTCATAAGATTTATTGACTTTTTTTTTTATGATATGTTTTTATCGACCAAATGAACCTTCATATATTGTATGATTTGATCCATGATTGTTTTTAAGCTCTAAACGTTATGATCATATAAATAAAAAAGTGATTTTGGTGATCAAGAAAAGAGCAAATTAACTTCTTCGGTTTTGGCATTTTCTCGAGTTACTCGAGCTGGTTTTATATGTTCTAAGGACATCAAATGCAATTCTCAATCTAATTAACTAATATATATTTTTTTCTATTACTTGTTCATACATTTTGTTCCTTCTGCTCGATGTTTCAGATGCTTAAACCTATCATCACTACAAACATCAATAGAGCCGGTACATGGGCAATTTTATAGAAAGATAATTCTTATAATATAGCGAAAACAGATGATAAAAGGGATGAGACAGTGATGAATATAACATTATTTTCTTCTCTTACATGTTGCAATAAAGGACAATCGATGGTTGAAATGATATAATTAATGGTTTGAAAGATGATTTGATTTATAATTTAATCGTAATAGTCAACCATTTTGGATGAATTTTATATATTTGTTATCGTTATTTAGCTTCATAAAATAAATCATATCCTTAGTTGAGTTAAGACCACTTGGAAATTGATTTATGAATTTAAATAAATTTTCAGATCCTCCTTATATAATTAATATTAATGCAATGAAAACATGAAGCATAATGTAAACAAAGGGAGTGGATGGAGTTGACTTATAACAACAAGTCAAACAACTTTAATCAATCATATTGTATAATGTGATTTGCATGACCTTCCTTGTAGCCTTGCAACATTCACATTTCCTGCCACATATATATATATATATATATATATATATATATATATAAAATGCTTGCACACGATCATGATTAGCTAATTGATCCCTAGTTTTCGAATCTTAATGCAACTGTCGGATAGCCCATCTTGGGTTAGGGATTTAAGGTTGCTCGGGTAGTTTCACGTGCGACGCACGTTTAGGAGAACACCGAGTTTACCAAAGTACCCTCATGATTGCGCGATTTCCACAGACTTCTCCCGATTTCCCCCCTCCATTTCGCCCGTCTTTCGAGCACTCAAGAAGGGTTTCGCCGTTCTTCCTCCGCCGCGCCGCGCCCTGAGAGCGCTCTCGATCGGTACTCCCTTTCCCATCTTTTCTTCCACTCTCTATGTCATTTGAATAGTTCTTCTCGATTTGAATGATTTCTGCTATCATATTCTCACTTTGTGATCGTCTTTCTGCATCCCCTCTAGAAAATATAGGAAGAAGTGAACTTTCTTGAAATTGACGCATTGTGGGGACTCGAGGCTCTTATTTTCCTTTTGTTCTTGATCGGTGAATATTTCTAGTCATGGAAAGCAGCAGTGATGCCAGCTACGCCGTAGCCACGGAAGTCGGCTGGTATATCCTCGGGGAGAATCAAGAACATGTCGGCCCTTATGCGCTGTCGGAGTTGCAAGGTGATTCCTTTGACGTCGTTTGCTTCTTTTGTTGTGGATTGAAGTCATTAGGAACCGCAGACGCAAAAAGGACTCATATCGACCAGTTGAATCAGAGGCAATTCGGATAAATAAAAGAAAGAAAGAAAGAAATAAAAAAAAGCCCTCTGCTCAATTGAGAGCTTCTTTTATTTTGTGAATTTGTTTGGAAATGTGCATCACGTCTTACAAATATACGTTTTATGACAGAAAACTGCCAAATTTTTTATTGGAATTCTGGATTATGAAGTGCTTGACATGTTGAACGATCTACTGTGGCAGAACATTTTGCAAATGGATATATCTCAGAAAACACCGTTCTGTGGTCTGAGGGGAGGAGTGAGTGGGCGCCACTATCCTCAATACGGGAGTTATATGCGGGGATGCCCATCAAGAAACTTGATGGTTCTACTGCAGGTGAACAAGATATCTAATTATTCACTTCAATGTGCTGTAGATTCTGTATCTCACTTTCTTATTCTGTTTGCAGATCTGCCAGATGAAGATGATGACTTTACAAAATGGCAGAAAGAGGTTCAAGAGGCTGAGGCAGCGGCTGAGGCTTTGAAAAATGGCACTACGATGAGTGTCCTTGCTGAAGGGGGAGAGGGTCTACAGGAAGGAGCAGGTTTAGGCGCTGATGATCAGCCCACGACTCCACCTGATGGGGAGGAAGAATTTACTGATGATGATGGATCCACATATAAGTGGGATCGGGCTCTTAGGAAATGGGTTCCTCAAGTAAGTGCTTGAACTCTACAGTTTCGTCATGTTGTAAGTTTTTGATATACATGTTTGATTTTCTCATCTTGTTGTCTGCATTTTGGTAACACTTATATGAGTTACTCTTGCATTTGTGCCATTGTCTTTCTAAACCAATTGATTCCTACTTCTCATCTCCATTAATTCATGGTTGTTCCATATCTTTTCACCAAGGATAACTTATTAAGTGAAAAAAGTGGGTATGGAGTAGAAGACATGACCTTTGCACAAGAGGAGGAAGTATATCTTGCACCAGAGGTTCCGGAGCCCTCAGTCTCTGAAGCAAAAGATTCCTCCACCAAGAGCATGGAGTCAAAACCCGAGACGAAGAGGAAGTTGCCTGATAAGCCAACTGAAAAGAAGGTTACTTCCAATTCTTCTTTGTTTCATTTGTGTAGTTTCTATTTCTTCTACAGTTAATTTCTTTCATTTCTACATACTGAACTGAGTGTTCGAACCTGCAGTTCATCAACTATCTTGCCCATTGCTTATCAGAATGTGCTATGTTTTATCTATCACTTACCTGGACAGCAAGTTAGAAGAGTTCATGTTGTATAGCTAGTAAATAGTTTGCTTTATTTACTTATTATCTGTGTACTCTAAGTCTAGTTGAAGATATGCTTGCGTAAAAGTTATGATACTTCTGGGCTGGATCTTTTGCAGGAAGCTAATAAACCTCCAGAGAGTTGGTTTGATCTAAAAGTGAATACTCATGTTTATGTGACAGGATTGCCTGATGATATTACTGTTGCTGAAGTAAGTCCAAGCTGAAAGAATTGAACCTCTGTGTTCATCTATTACCAGGATTGGTTTTCTTATAACTTTTTAGATGGACTCTTTCTCAGGCATGACATTGGCTTTTAAAATATCTTGCAGATTGTGGAAGTATTCTCAAAATGCGGGCTCATAAAGGAGGTTAAATATAAATGTCTTTTTTTTTTTTGCTCTTTTGTTGGAATTTTTTATCTTATTAAATTTGTGCCTTATATCTGCTACCTACTAGTTGCTAGATCTGTGGCATGTATGGAATACGGATCGTACTAGAGTGTTTTGCCACCCTGTTTGTTTGTACTTGTCTTTGCAGACTTAATGTGAATCAGAAATTTACTGATAGAGAATAGGATAAATACATGTTCAAGACAACTTGTCTACAGTATTTGTCAAGTTTAATTGTAACATATTAGTAGAAAGTAGAAACTCTTTACACATCATAGAAAGTTATCATCTTTATTTGCAGATGAACATCTTCGTTGGTGCTGATTCTATATCTCTCAATTTGTTTCCAGAAGTAACTTGGTGGTCTATTCTGCCTGTAAAGTGTTTAAAAAGATACGAGTTTGATGATGTCAGTTCATTATTTAACCCTTATTTAATTACCACTTCCTGAACTAGTATCGTATGCTTTATGAGCCCATAAAAATTTGCCAAATTGCATATGATTTATTTCCCGTTGTTCATGGTTTACAATATCTGGCTTAACGGTCAGTACAGGTCAGTATTTATTGGTCTAACCATGAACCAGTACATGGACCATCGATTTTTGCCATGTTTCATTTCATATGGGGCTTACCTTTTGGTACGGTTACCTTATCGAGTGCACCTTCCGGTTTTTACTGTTGGGAACAAGTATTTGGGCAGCAAACGAGGCAGCAATCCTTCGGGTCTGAAATTGTTATCAAATTTTCAATTTTTTGACAGCTGTGATAATTCTTCTCTCACCTATGATGCTCTACTTTCACTTTCTTTCTTTCTTTCACTCTTATGCACACTCTCTCCTTTGCCTCTTCCTCCTCCCTTCTGTGTCATTGCTGCTGCCGATTCCTTCTCCTCCTCTTCTTTGCCTTTGAACCCTAATCTTCCTCCGTCTCCTCTTTCCCCCTCTTCTTTATTCTCTTTGGTCCACGTAGTATTGATTTGTACTGAGTGTTGATTAGTACATTGATTTATGCCAACTACATACCTGTCTCGTGGTCCATTAGTAATAGCACCGGATTGAGATTTTAGGGCTTGTCATTGTTACAATTTATCTTCAATCTGAAGCAGCTTTAGATGTTGTATACACTGGCAGCCTTCATGATCATGTCTTTGTCATATCCTAATAGTTTCATGATATTACATGTCTTGATCATCCTATTGGCACACTTTATAAGCTAGTGAATTGTCATTTACAGGATCCTGAAACTAAAAAGCCTCGTGTAAAGATCTATACGGACAAAGAAACAGGTAGAATAAAAGGGGATGCACTTGTGTCATACTTGAAGGTAAATTAGTAATGTGCTTCCCATTTCGATGACTGATACATAGTAGGAAACTTGGAATTAAAACACTATTTCATGTTTGAAATGTAGGAACCATCTGTTGCCTTAGCAATACAAATTTTGGATGGAACACCTCTCCGTCCTGGTGGGAAGACAGTTATGTCTGTAAGCCAAGCTAAGTTTGAGCAAAAAGGTTTATTGAAAAATTATGTTGAGTTATGCTTTGTTCAATATTTATTGAAAGTTTGTTCACACCACACAAAAATAATCATTTTACTGAGTCATTTTTTACAGGAGAAGTATTTGTAGCAAAGCAAACAGACAAGAAAAAGAAAAAGAAATTAAAGAGAGTTGAAGACAAGATTCTTGGATGGGGTAATCTCTGACCTTGTATTGAGTTGTTTGTGTTCTATGACCAAGATGAATTGTTTTTTTCATTGAGTCAAAGTGAAAACCATTTCTAATGATTTGTGTACTTAGCACTTATCATATTCTTTAGTATCTATGGTAGTAGTGTAAGATTCATGACTTCCTCAGTACTACTTTTATGTCTTCAAGTTATCATGTTTGCACGGTGGGGCATATACAGTAGAAATTAGTGTACTTTAATTCTCCAGAGGTTTTACTTGAATGACCTTATATTCTAGTCGTTTAATGTCAATTTGGCTTGGGATTTGAAGGTTGAAAACTTCTGATTTTTTTGCAGTTGTTAAACATATAGAAAAAATACGGTTATGGTGTAGAGATTATAGAATAAAAAGAAGAATAAATATAAAAGAAAGAAAATAAGTTAAGATTCACAACCACAAACCGAAAGAAAAATTCTTCATATCATGCACGAGTCACTAATTTTAGGGTGGAGTTAGCACCTTAGATTGATTAGGTTTAGACAATAAATCCAAAACTCAAAAGGTAATAATTTTTCTCTCCAAAGGCATGATTAATTAAACTCTATTCCTAAACCACCACCATCTACCACATTGTCAACCAATGGCTGGTTGTCTCAAGGGTTCACAACTTGTTTAGAGCAATTGACACTGGTGGCCACAGACATCAAGTGTTGGGTATTTGGTACGTAGCAAGAGCTCACAGCAAAGCCTCCTAACCCAGCAAACTAGAGTCCTTGTAGGTAGCAACTGGAGGGGTCCATTGATGTCGACAATGCTAATGGAAGGCACCAGATTCCTGATAGGCAAAACCTTTGGCTTAGCGGTTAAGGGAGGTTCATGATTGCAAATAACCTTTTCTATTTATTGTCTCCTTCCCCAGACTGGGCCAAAATTCCTTAAGACTTAAAATTTCTTAATATATTGTTGTCAGGAGGTAAGTTCTTGATTCAGAGAATCATATATACTTATCTGAGGTGAAAGAAATAGCTAAACTGATACATAGTCCCAAAGTAGAATACTGTCTATTCACTCATTGCTTATAATCTTTCTTTCCCCTGATGAAAATGGTTCCATAATGATGATTAGAAGCTCAATGATTATTGCATATATACAGTTATTCTTTTGTACCAATGTCACATCTTATAAATTGTATGATTAGAAGAATCTAATTCATTTTGGTATGAACTTACGAGGAAAATCACTCTACTGAGACATATGAGAGAATAATATCTAAATATGTGATATATAAAATGTTCTATTTTCATTAGACACTGATAAGAAATTTTCTCTAAAGCTTCATGTCTTAATAATCTTTTTGAATAAATTTATAATTTGACAAGGTTCAAGGTTCCTGTCTCTAGTAGAATGGTCCATCATATGAAATTAAAGTGTTCATTTTTCTTGTTCTTATATCACTAGAGTTGTATTAATTTTATACTGTCAGTTTGTCAGATATGATTTGGTGAACAATTAGCTATACATTAAATGACAACAAAAGACACTGACCAAAGTGTCCAAATGGAGAATAGAATTAATTATGATACCGGCTGGCAGTCTTTACATGTTTTTGCAGTGGACATTCTGTTATATATTCTGAATTGTGTCATTACTCACTGTACATATTGTCTAATCATCATAACAGAATTAGATAAAAAGAACGTTCATCATCTTTCCCCCACCGCTCCTGTCATCAATGTTGCAAGTCATGGCCTAGTTGTCCTGAAAAAGAAGTTTTAGCACTAGGACCATACTAACCTTTTTTCCTCCTCGGTTAATATTACTTCTGACAGATGACCATTTTTATGAGTTTGGTATATTCTGCCAATATGCTACCTACTGTATGATATTTTCCTTCTTTTTGACTTCCATATATAATTATTAACCCTAACAATATTGTTGAAGAAATTTCAACCTTTTATTCTGTCGTTTCTCAGAATCATCTGCTTTATCTCTTAGCAACTTTTAGTAGATCTTAATAACCTTGTGAAACTAATTGTTGTATAGCATCACTGATTTCTTCTTCTAGGTGGACATGATGATGCAAAGGTGACAATTCTGGCTACTGTTGTTTTGCGCAACATGTTCACACCCGCTGAGTTAAGGGTAAGCCGTTGGTGCCTTGTATATATTTGTATTTGTGATTTTGTGAACTGGGTTGATCTACGCTAGTAATACATATTATATTGTGGTCTATGGTTCTAAGCAGGCTGATGAGAGTCTTCTGCCAGAACTAGAGCAAGATGTTAGAGAGGAATGTGTGAAACTGGGCCCAATTGATTCAGTTAAGGTATGCAATGTGGTTGTCATTTGCCACTAGGCTACAAGTCAATTTGGCAGATTATGACTGATTTGACTTTGTTACATTGCTGTTGTTATTATTATTTTCATGCTGTTAAAAGGCATTTAACATCAAAATATTATTATTTTCGACCGAAGTCCAATTTACATAATGTTTGCAGATGCTGCAACAGCAGCACTCGGTACACAAATTCATTTATGATGCCTGTTGCTCTATATCTTGCGAGCATAATGGGGAGGGGGTGCCCTGCCCAGAAACACACCTGGTAAACTATATGGGCAGTGACTCACATATGCTCAAACTAAGAACCTCTCAAGATGAAGACGGAGCCGACTATTTTGCTTGGGTGCTGCAAATTATTTTTCAGACTGTATTTTCTTTTCCAGAAAAGCAAACTGATATTAGTTAGTTAAAATGGGTATAAAAAATCTTTTCTTACATTTGAGTTCAAAACTGACAGTATGCTGGAAGGCCATTCCCCTTTCTATATCTGATTGCATCTACTAACTCTTAACAAAGTGGCAAGCCACTTTGTGGCCCTATTACCCTCTCTAAACACACGAGAAATTCTACATCCTTCAAAACAGGTTAACAAAATGCAAAGGTCCATGATCACATTCAAATGGCCCAAGGTGGACTAATTTTCTTCATCAACAACTGCCAGTACATCATTGAGTCAGTCTCAATATGTATTCAATGAATGCTGTCTTCCAAATCTGTTTTCAATCTATCTCTGAGCACAACAGCTTCACAGTGTAGGACGATCTCTGTTTTCTAAGTCCCTGCATCCATAAAGTACACAATTAGCCGTATCACCGCTAATTACAAAATCTATACTCCCATCCATATTCTTCCACAAACCATCCCCATGAGCTATACCAACCGACTGAAGGTTACTCCCAGCATATTCCTGTCCCTAGTGGATTACAGGAGTTGTTATAGAAACTATAATTACAGGAATTTCATATCCACAATAGCCATTAGCAATGAGGAATCAGAGGATCAACATGTCAGTATTATCACCACCATTAGCTAGTATTTTGGAATTTGGACTGTATTTAGGTAAAGACTTTTGAGATAATTTGCTTATTTCATATTTTGTATAGTTATTTGTCAGTGGTACTTATGTTGCTCGTTACAAATTGGCATACAGGTTTGTGAAAGTCATCCACAAGGTGTGATTTTAGTGAAATTTAAGGATCGGAAAGATGCTACAAAGTGCATCGAGCTGATGAATGGAAGATGGTTTGTTGCCTGAGCTCTCCGTTGATTTCAAGCATTTGCAGAACACCTCATTGAGTTCGAACATAAGAACATCTCTGAATCATTTTTACATGTACCCTTTGATTTCAAGCATTCACAGGATCACGTAATTAAGTGCAACATGGGAGCATATCCAAATGATTTTTGGTGCCATCTTTGCATTCTGATATGTGGTTACGTAGAGAATCTTGGGAGTTTACCACAAGCAACTATGGGGATCAAAATAAGCATCATAAGACTGAAAGAAAACTTTTGCATTCTAGTCTTTAGATGATGATTTAAATAACTAAATTAGCAAAGCTAATTCTTGGGAACTTTGATTTCAGTATTGTTATTGTTTTCTTCTTAAAGCAAATTCTTTTTAACTGGTAGAATTTTACAAAGAATTATGTAATTCTTCACTCTAGCAGTGGCAGTAAACTTTGCATGTTTTTTACACTATTTCTATTTACTCTGCAACTATTCAATGGTGGTATCGTTCTAATGAACTTTCCCTGTTCTAAAGCACTTTCCCTGCATGATGAACTTGGTTTACAGGTTTGGTGGAAGACAGATACATGCGAGCGAGGACGATGGTTCTGTCAACCATGCTCTTATTCGTGATATTGATGCCGAGATGTCAAGGCTGGAGCAGTTTGGTGCAGAACTGGATGCAGACTGACGGGTATACAGTTCCTGTCGACAAACTCCTGTTATTGCAAATTCAAAGAACAAAGAAACACAGATGTAATTTACTCTGTTCTCCATCTCCATTATTGTACCTGAATTAACACCCATGAATGGGTTAATTTTGTTTTGTTCATCTGTACATGTTATTAGGGAGGAGACCATGTTTTCGCTGGCTGAAGAACTGCAACCAAATGCTGCAAGCATTGCTAGTACAGATCCTTTTACTGTGGTATTGACCATCTTTTGTGATATTTGAATTAGCTATGTGCTGCCTACCTCAAATGGGCTGGATTTGCTCAAGTTATGCCATATCTTAGTCTGTACCGCACTCCAAAATGCTTGTACAAGTTTTTTGAGTAAGTTAGCTGCCATGTTAAAATCATAGAGTTTTCATCCAAGTCGATGGATCATCTCGTGGCTGTATTAAATCATTCTTGCTCGGCGCCAACATGATAGTGGTAGTCCATATTTTTCTATATAGTTTCATTGTTGTGCTAGTAGTTGTTATCCTCCAATTTGAGCAGCTGAGGTCTCTTCCTCAATTAGTGAAGAAGTTCCACTCTGGACAGGCAGAAGAAGCTCATTGTAAATATAGCAGACCTAATGAGCTGAGACTGTTGTTGATACGATATTTGAATAGAGATATTATTTCCCCAACTTCAATTTGGATCATGTAAGTAGTAACAAAGGAGGGTAATTATATGCGTGGTGCAGATCAAAGATCTAGCAATCTTGGATCTGAGTCTTTTGGATTTTAGTTGCGTTCATGCGTTTGTGATTTATATAGCTAGAGATGTGCTGAATCTTCCCCACTACTGGTTTACTTTGGAAAGAAGCCTCACATGTTAAAGCCAATGAAGAATCTATGTCTTTTTTCCTTCTTCTCTGCATATTTTAGCAATCCGTAATTTTTCTGTAATTACACTCTTTTCTTTGATCTTTATTTAGACGCTAGAGATGTCAAATTGTGAAGGTCGACAAGAGATTTGATAGTTACAAGTTAGATAACACTTGAACTATGGCAATCCCAATAAGCTCATATTCCTTTGAAATCTAAAATATTAGAAGCTGAAACATGGGTTCAATTATGCATTAAAGTAAGCCAGATCTGATCTACATACCTTTATTCTGTATTCGAATCTAATCCCATTGATAGGCAGAAAATTAGACCTAAATTTTCTGCAGATTCAAGTGGAGATGCATGCTGTGAGGCCGACCAAACAAAGAGAGAAGACATCCTTCAAGCAACAAGAGTGACAAATGAACTCAACCACACACAGCAAATTATTTCAGTCCCATAAAAATGTGCCCAACTTGGGCAAATCGAGTATCGAATATGCTTAAAAGAGCATTTGAAACGAAAGAGTAGAATTTATTACATGCAGCAAAAAATAATAACGGATTTTACGAACAAACAACAAAACTCACTGTCTGCTAGGCATTTGCGGTTGCAAGCCATGGTTCAAACTTGAGATGGTCATGAAGAGTGATCAAGACTGCAAAAGGCTAGCGTATTTGGCACCCAGGAAAAGCCTTTGGATGCACAGAAGGGCGTGCCGCGTCACCTCAGCATTCTCGTGATTCATGAGTTTCATCACCCGGTCCTTGGCCTTCAGGTCTGCCACCATGATTCTTCCAGCAGGGTGGTACTGGATAAACTGAGACAAGTCATAGCACGCAACAGAAAGTGCGGTTGGGTCGCAGGAAGTGTCGAGGATCGTGATGAGGACACGCAAAATCTGCAAAAATAAGAAAAGATTTTTAGAGTTAGAAGAACCAATCAGGTGTCTTTGTGGGTCTGCTTGCTCAGCGTTAAACATGATAGATGGCTGAAAAACATAAAATGATTCTTTTACTCAATTAGATAAAATGGTACATTACTCTGCATAAGAAGAAAATGAAAAAGGCACTTTGTTTATTTAGAAATGATTCCTGAATTCTGTGCTGTTCTAACTTGAGGTGGCAGACCAACCATGAAAATCCCATGCATTAAGTGTTATTGTGCAATCGAAGGCCAAGAGTCCTTTGATATGCATCTTGATGTGAAGTTAAATAGTAGCATGACATACCTGGAAGTCATTTTCTTCAAAATTTGTAATATTTTCACGCCAGAATCCTGGATCCTTGTGCATAGGATACCAGTCAAGATGACCCTGAAGAACTTCCTGCTTATATTTATCAAAGGAACTCAGAGTTTTGATGTGTTCCTTAAGCCCATCTTCTAACTGATTTAGTGCACCCAACAAATCCTACAAAGAATGAAAAGATGGTAAAAAGCAACAAAATAAACATATGATCAAAGGACTAGAAAGATGCAGAATAATGTCATTTATAACCATCACTCTTCAACCAATGCATGATACGAAGAGAGGGTCAACATGTGCAGCCTTATCCCTCTCAAGTAGAAAGGCTACTTTTGTATTCTGAATTTGTCACCCATGTCACAAAGAGCAACTTTATTGTGATTCTGAGATCCACCCTCTAGCATCTAAATTTCAATTACTTATGTAATCATGATTTTAACATGGATATGCATCATAAATAGCATGGACGGCAATTGAAACTTAACCTCATCACTCCAGGCCTGAGCTTTTAGAGACTGGACAATTTGTGGCAGTCCAAGATCAATCATTTGGGCCCCACATGCTGCCTTTGGTAACAGATTGAGCAATGTTAACATAATTACCCTCACAACCTACAAAAAAAAAAAAAAAGAGACATTTAAGATTTGATATGATCATCACAAAGTCTAAACAATTGGGCCAGAAAGAAATTGTTAGAGAATCCAACCTTTTCTTTTGTTGAACCTTTTACAACCTCAACTAGCCTTGGCAAGACCCTAGTGGTGGCCAGGTAATCAACTGCTGCATCATAATAGGACAAGAGCCAAATACAAAGGCAAGTTTCATAAAGAAGCTGCATGAATGAATACCAGCTTCAGAAACAGTATATCATACTAGATAAATTATCTAATGCACTTCCCTATCAAAATTAATGTGCAATTTCATGTCAAGCTTAATCATAGCGGATGCTTCAGAAGCAGTTCATTATACTAGATAAATGATCTAATGCACTTCCCTATCAAAATTAATATGCAATTTCATGTCAAACTTAATCATAGTGGACAATGCACATATGTTCACGTAGCGATGGAAAGAGAAAATCTATAAAACATATTCCTTCATTCAATTCATACAAATGAAAACTGTACAGCCTATTGTTGGATTCTGAGTAGCTAATTTCCCAAGTACCACTCTGAGTGCTATGACATCAAGATCCTTTAAGACATACGTTGGCATCTTTTAGCTCTCACTTCTATTACACCCATAATACCACTTTTGCATAGAAAATTATTAAAAGGACGTATGCATAAAGAACTTAAAGTGCAGAAAATGGAATATGTACGATTAAGCTTATTATTTACAAGATCTACACAACAAAAGAAAGGCAAGAAATAATTGGTCAACAAGATCTGACATGATTTTGGGAAAAAAAAGAATCAGATGTGCCCATCCAATCTGGAAGGCATCATGAATATCATTTTACCTGGATGGACTGCTGGCTTGAAGCTGGTGATATCAAAGGAATTATTAATTTGACACCATCTGATTGAATAAATGAAACCCTAACCCAGGGTTCTCTTAGCAAAATGGCTAGGCAATTTATAGCCATAGGCACAGAGCGATTAGGATGAGATGGAGTCTTCAGCTAAAAAAGAAAATACATCTTTGAGTAATACTTCATTGTAAAGAAGAACAAAATGCATTGAATGTCATTTCTCCCAAGTTCTAAACATAACACAATAATGTAAAGCATATAGAATAAATACAAATGTTACTTAGCCATTTAAACCTTTTTTGTGGTAATGGTGGTGGGTTTTATGGTGGTTTGGCGAAAGGGGGTTCCAAGAAGAAATAATACAGAAGAACTGTGTTGTAGAACTGCATGAAGTACATAGAAGCTTTAACCTGAGAACACAGCCAGTCAAGTAGTCCATTTAGAACCATATCAGTCTTTGAGATCTTGCTTTTTGAATGTGAGGATTCTCCATTTGGAACAAGACCATCTTGAACTTTAGGATGAGCACTGCAAGCATATTTAGTTAAATGCTCCATTGATTAATATTTAAAACAGTATTTGCAACATCTGAAAATTCTGAGTACCTCACTATCAGAGTCAATATTTTACTGCTCTTGTCTTGTATGAACAAATTTCCTTCCTGGAGCCATCTGAAATATTGGAAGTGGGATGTGTAAATCACTTAAGATCTATACAATTACCAATGCAAAATAATTGCAATACTCAAAATAACGGATTCTATAGTAAAAGTGTAAGATCATTCATCCAGAAGATAAAAGGATAACTCAAAATGAAATTTAAATTTTGGACCCTGAAAGTAATTAATTTTCAAGGGAAGGACTAATCAAAGGTCTTTCAAGTCTTTAACAAGTCATTTAGTGACTTAAAAAGAAACACAATGACAATAAGATCCCACTCTGAATGTGATTAGTAAAAAATGTGGGAAATCTTTCTAAACAAAAAGATATAAATAATTAACTGAGGTCTATTAAGGCTTATTTGACAAGATAATAGAAGTAGGTCAACTAGTTCCAAATGTCAACCTCAGAGATGCATTTAGTCATGGTTATTCTTAACAAGAATTTGGAGAATATAAGATAAACTGTACTTAACTTAAAAAAGGTTGATAAGTGTCTTCGCTTGATAATGAATTATCATGAAAAAGTCTAGCCTGCTTTAGATTTGCTGCAAAGAATAAAAAGAATTTCATCGAGATCTCTACATGAAAGAGCAAACTTTTATCTGATTGCTGCACTGTTTTGTACCTGCCAGCATTTCATCAATGAGAGCAAGCACATATTCCACCGTTTCTTCCTTGGAAACGTCACTCAATATGTTCATGAAGACCTGTACAAAAGCTGGTCCATCCTGTTAAATTCATCAACTTAAAATGAGTAGTGTAGATTGAACTTATTCATGCAACTAAGATAGCTTTTCCAAATTCCAATACCACTCAGAATTCATATGGGATAGAAGTATAGAACATAAAAGAACCAATGCACATTATCAAGTCATTTAACAAATTCTAAAGATAAATTCAGTGAAACATGGTCTTGGTCTATGCTTATGTTTGTTAACTCACTCTGTGTCATATGTATACTTGGAACTACTGAAAACCCAAGGAAAGCAAACACAATCTTGGTATCTAATTTTATTTGAAGAGCCTTGATGCTATCTAAAATTACACTAAACAAATAATGGGAAGACAACCTAACTCGTTAAACAATAAAGTCAATAAAATATGTATCCTGTTTCAAAGAAGAAAAATATTAAACATGATCTAACAACAATGGATTTGCAACCGTTAGCTTAAATATACTGCTAAAGTATATATATAGTCAAGCAAATATTCGTCCTACGTATCCAAATGTTACATCACTGTGGGTGAACAGTGTAGATGTTGAATTGGCAACTTGTATGTTAGATAATAGGTGTAGAATGAGGATTTGAGTATGGTTGAACACCATTATACAAGATATATATAATAGTTTTGTAAAATAAAATTGAAGGAATAAGCATGCTATATTTAGGAACATCAGAAGTCTAAACTGATTCATGCACTTGTTACCGAGAGGTTTTGGCAGCTAGATAAGGCCACTTTGTCCTTTTATAACAGACTAGATACTTATTTCCTAGAATAAATGCTCAGAAATGGAGTAATTTCTCATCAAAATTCCAAAAAATTGATAGATGTCTGAAAATTTTAATCAATATCTAAATTGGAATTGTTATAGCTTCCAGGCATAAATAAGTTACCCTATGTGGATGGAAATAGCCTAATCCATAGTCTAAGCAACCAAGTGATAGCCCAAACAATAATCTTATTAGAAAATTACTTCATTTTCTGATTTAATTTCATAAGATCTCAATAGGAGTAGCAGTATAATATGCATCATTATTATAGGATGAAAGATACCATTAGAGAACACTTGTGAGAAACATTGTGGTTTGTAAACACAAATGATTAGTTAATGTTCTATGATAAAGTAATGTATGACTATAAAGTAATGTATGGCTGAAAGCAAATTTCACGCATCATTTGGGTTGGTCAGTTAAGTTTCTTCACATAAAACCAAGCAGCCTGTGTACTGGTTTTGACATGGATCAGTACATATTGCATGGTACGAGCTACATTTCAAAATAAGCTAATCCTTTGCATCTTTAAAGAAATTACTATTATCAATAAAGCAAAATTATTTGTGTATATCAATTAATCAATATATGTTCTTACATGCAAAATCACAAATATTATACTACATTCATATATCAATATATCATTTATTTATATGAAAAAAAAAATCAAATCCACAAACATATCTTGGTCCAAATGAGTGAATACTAGGCCTTCCAAGGTTTATTTACTTTCTAGCGATAACTTGAGTGCCTAGCCCAAGCTAATATCAACATTTTGTTAAACATCATAACAAAGAGACAAAGCAGGCAGGTGATCAAACATTATTTATAGTGTACATTGTTTAAGTCAATACACTTCAACTAGGACTCCAACATGATCCGAAACCAAACTGAATGATCACTGACATCTATAAGAAGAGAATAATAAAAGTTTATGGAACTCAAAATATATAAATTGTGTCCAACACAAGTTAAGTATGTTTTACTCCAACATCCAGACATGCTAAACAACATCTGAAGTCAATACAAAAGAAGCAAAAGGATGACCAAACTTAACACACAGCATGAGAAATATGCACCTAGAACACTAGAACGGTTATAACTGAAACCAAAACAACATACCTTAACACCAAATACCTATTGATTGATACCATTAAACATAATACTTACTTCATCAAGCAAAGCAGCTCTTTGGCTTGCAGATTTTTTGTCATAGCGCCTTAGTAGCTGAAGATGTGTTTCTGTAATAAGCTTTGCTGACATGTAAGTTTCCCATGGTATGTCCCTCTTGAGAACCTTCAAAAACATAAGATTGAATTAAAGTGATAACCAGGTTTCTTCAACAAGCATAACCAACACTACTGCTCTATGGAAATGCCAGCAGAGACCTAATAAAGTCCACTTACTTTTTCAAACCAGCAAAAACCAGTAGGAAATAGAATATAGCAACTACCTTTTGAAGTTACCACATAAACACATGAAATAAGTTAAAATTTACAAGCAAACAAAAGGTTTAATAAAAATTCAACTCAGAATAGTTAAAGTTGGATTCTTTAGAGAAGATTTCTAACTCCCACATAATGAAAATAAGTAAAAGGTCTTGAGAGTCATCCACCGGAGAAGGTAAGAAATTTATAGTTTCATCTTTTTTGGAAATAGTTTCATCTTTTATGAGTTGTCTTTTGTCATGAATCTGGATTTGCATGCACACATTAAATAGGTTTGTATGCGTGCATGCCTCTTTGTTGGACATCATTTTTCTGATCAGATACCTATTTTCTGGTTTCCCATTTCCACAGCACACTGGTTGGCACAGACTATGCAATATCCCATAATTTCTAGGATCTAATTGTAATTATAAAATATGAAAAGGATTAATATGAAAAACGGCCATAGAATTTCTTTTTAACCTTTTGTACCTCTCACGAGTCATCATGATGCCGTTCAAGAAGAGGAATCTGTCCGTGCAGAGTCTTCGATTCAGGAAGAAGATTTGCTCCGGAAATGATACCAAAAGATGTACCGGAAATATCAAGTTTAGGTAAGGATTATAGTTTTTAGAGTTTTTTCATCAATCATTGAAATCTATAGGGTCATAGAGAATATGAATGTTGATCTTTTTATAATTTAGTTTAATCTGCAATGATACTATCATTAGAGAATGGATTGATTAATGAATAACCAGATGACTGACAATAATTCATGAAGAGGGTAACCTTGAAAAAGAAAATAAATCATAAGCCATAGCAAGTGATGGTGGAAAGGAAAAAGTGAAGAGGAAACACCGCTTCAAATTCTTCTCTCCGTTTGTTCTTTCCCACCATGACTTGCTGTTGCCTATTTTTTCTTAAAGTTAGCTCTTCACGGATTGCTATCAATCCTGTGGCAAGCCATGACAAATGATCAATTTTTTTCTTTTTTAAAATCTTTTTTATCCATGAATAAATCTATTTGTTAAAGATTAAGCTAAACAATAAATCGGGATCAAGATTTACATTCTCTACAACCCCATAGGTTTCGATGATTGACGAAAATTATAAAAATTATAATTATTACCTAAACTCAATCTTCCTTAGTACGATCTTGATATTCTATTTTCATTCGTAGAACAAAATCTCCTTTCGAATTCAAAGAAATCTCCTTTCCAACTCAAAGACTCCAATGGATGAATTCTTTTTCTCGAATGGCATCATTATAACTCGATAGATATAGAGAGCTAAAAGAAACCTTAAGGTATTTTTTTTCATATTAATTATTTTTGTACAATATAATTACAATTAGGTCTAGGAAATTATGACATTACATTTTCCCCCCCAGAAAAGTTTAATCCTCTAGACTTGACAAACCTAAATTAGAAAATAATTAAGAAATTTTCATTCATGACATCTTCCAATTTTGAAGTAACTTTTCTTTCACTAAAATCACTCGATTGCCCTTAAAATGGATTCAACATCTTAATTTTGCTCTTCTTTCCACAATATAAATAAGTTTTTCCTTACAATATATCTTTCTCCAACTATAGTAGTGTCAGTTCAATTACACAATCAAAATCTGGAATATATTATCTCGACATATATACATAAGAAAGATATTATAAACTCCAACCAGGATGGGTGGTAAAATAAGTTTGTAATCTATATTTTCAATTTTTCTAAAATCTCTGATGATCCAACAAATCTGGTACTCAATTTGTCACGCATTCTATATAGCATAACACCTTTAGTTGTGAACACTTTCCAAATCATATTAGATGTTCAATCATACCAGCACTACTGCACAAAATCTCATCAAAAATCCAAAGTCAAGTGCGCTTGGGCGAGAGTAGTACTAGGACCCTTGGAAGTTCTCGTGTTGCACTCCTTTGAAAATTGCAATACCTAAATTAGTCCCACAATAGAAATGAGAGAAGAATTCAATGAACTTATAATGATTGAATATGTCTACTTTCTTTAACCTGAACTTATGTCGTTCAAAGGCTCAACAAGTTAATGTGTTTCTTATCAGAGTTGACCTAGTATTGGGTATAGGAGAGACTTGTGTAAGAAAGTACTACCCATAGATGAGGCTAGAGGGCATGTCACCATGTGGAGTCACCACTGGGCTAGGCCTCACATGCACCATGCTAAGGTTTAAAGGTTGTGTCAGATCTTGATGAAGATGTTAAGCCCATTAAATACGAAAAATTATAAGTCCCTGGTTCATTTCCACATCAGAAGTGTGAGAAGACTTAAAGGGACTTATAAGAGCTAGAAGAGCCTACCACAATCAACTTGGGCTTAAACATTCTAAACCATTGGTCAGGCTCAATGAAATTAGTGGCTTATTGGTCGTACGACCTACTATTTCATGGATCATGATATTAGACAATTAAGCAACATGATATCCAAAAAATAATGTCAATTTATAAGGTGTAATAAAGTGTCCAAAATAGATCAATAAATTCATTAGGTACACAAAGTGAGTCAATTTGGATAAATAGTCAATTTAGAAAAAAAAAATAAATCAAGAAATTTAAAAAGAAGATATTCATAAAAGGCTAAGAGCAAGAAATAATAATTTGACACTATTTTGAATATTAAGATACAGAATATTATTTTATTATTTTATTTTTTCGATAAGTGGTGATCACATCCTAGACCCCAAAAAAAATCATCAAAATAAGTCCGTATTCACCATCGTGTTCTCAACATTATCAACAAATAACCTAAATTAACACGCACACATGCATTCAAACAAGATGTAGGAACGCTCGAAAACCATTTCCCAACCGATAAGCACATAGTCGGATCTCAGATGACCAACCTCTTCTGTCGTGACATCCGCGCGATCCATCGGGAACGAGGCCTTCTACCACGAGAGAGGATCGCTTTCGTCGCCTCAACCCCACCAAATCAGTAACCACGGATCTGGAGAACCCAAAAATGTTCGTAATGTTATAGACGAGAGAAATCTTGAAACCTAATCGAAACTGCCGATCCGAATTCCAGGAGATGAGGAAATCTTTCAGGAAATACGAAGATTCATCTACGAATCGGTTGACTACAGAAACGAGCTGGGAGGAGAGACCTCACCCGCACCACTCCGTCTGTCGTCAATGCGCTGCTGCTATCATTGATCGCGAACGCAACGCGACAGGGGGTGCTTCACGGATGGAAACGGGCAACCGTGTCCGGTTTGCTCGATCCGGGTCTGGTCCAGCTGGATCCGGTTCAATAACTGACTCCGGATCTCCACACTCCATCACAAATAACTCTACCTAGCCGCGCGGCACAGCCCTATAATGGGTCCCACCGTATTCCCTCTTTTTATCCATTCACAATGCAGGTGGAAGCATAGGTAAACGTGAACGGGACGGGATGAAGACGAGAAAGAGAAGCGGTGCAACAAACTTAAAAGAAATCCTTTATAACGTGTCCAAAGGGATATATATATATATATATATATATATATATATATATATATATATATATATATATATACATATATGTTAAATTTAAATATAATTATTAAAATTATTATCATTTTCCCAATATAAAGACAATATAAAATAATCACCAGTCTCAAGGCAAGATAAGGACTGCCACGTGTAATAAATTAAAAAGAAAAACAAAAAATATAACGATTTGACCTACCAAAGATATCTTTCTACATATAAATATTCTCTAGATAGAATTATCTTATTTTGTATAAATATTTTAATATTTTAATAGATTATCTTTTTTTATCTACGTCAGCTAATTTCACCTACGTGTGCATCGAAGAGCATTGCGGATCATGAGAACTCTAAGTCTGCCACGTGTCCATATGATGACTGGACCGCAGAGCTATGTATGAGACGCCATCATTGCCACACCCACGAACCCAACAGCAAAAGTGTTCCGATCATCATCCAACGGCTGAAATTTACAGTTATCTGGTCCGTCGATTCGGAAATGGACAGTCGAGATTACAACGTGTACCCGCGCTTTAATAAAGCCTCCGCTATATAGAGGTGGAAGCAACTAACCGCTTTCCTCTCTCTCTCTCTTTTCTTTTACTGGTCATTTGGATGGATGGCATCCGTTCCCAATCCCGTTCGCCGCTTCCTTCTGTGATCGCCTGATCTCGTGCTTGCGAATTCCTGTGAGTTTTCTTTCTGAATCCTTCGTCTTCAACAGGGATTTCTCGCTCTCAGTTTGTTCGTGGTTGGATCCCCGATTCGGTACGGATTTCGGTGGATTTGATGCAGAAAGCAGGTTTCTCGGGGAACAGATTGATGGATTTTAGTGGACTCTGTTCTTTGTTGCTTTGTTCTGTTGAAGTCGGTTTAGTGAGGCCGGGAGTCGTGGTTCCTCTCTTGTATCGTTTCTAGGGTTTGGTTATGAGCTGAAGGTGAAACCCCTTTTGATAGGCTGTTGGTGGGCCTTTTGCTCTACATTGTTTGATTTGATGATGGTGCGGGCCTTGATATTGGGAGGGCAGATTGGAGGCTAGTTTTGACCGTATAAGTTTTAGGAGGGTTGGATTAAGTACTAAGTCTAAAATGGGAGCATTTTTTTCTGGGAGAAATTTACAAGTGAGTATAGCTTGGCGTTGCAAGCAAGTGTTATTGTTACACTAGTCAGTATAGAAATGTGGTTCTGATGTCTGAATTGTTTCAAGTTTCAACCCATTATGATTGCTTGGTTTTCTTCGTCTTGGCCTTGGAGCTAGTTTAGGGTAAGGTGTTGTAAGTGTATTTATAGAATGTAATCAATTTAGGAAGTAATTGCATCTGGATTCTCTGTCTTCTGGAAGTATATTGGTGAATAATGGGATTCCACTAATAATGGGATTCTATGTTTTCTGGAAGTATACTGAACTAATTCTCCTTTTAGTTCTTCTTTTTTGGTGCTTAGTATAGGAACTTCTGTGTCCTCATGCTCTTGTCGTCCTTTTCCATTATCTCTTGGTAGTTTTTGTACATTCATTCTGGTTAAGTCTGTGGGTATTTTGGTTCTCTATTGATCCATTTAAATTATTTTGAAAATGCTTCCATACGCAACTAGGAACTCTGTGGTTTGTAGGTTTTATGATTGCCATAAATCTGGTTCCTGATCAGGGCCCAAGTGCTTAAAAAGTTTCCATTGGCCAATAGCATGTCTGCAACTAATCACAACCCATGTAACAAGATGAAGTGATGGAAAGCTTTCACCCAACATTCTTTGAATAATCCAAGTATAAGATACTGTTGTTAAAGATTCCTATGACTTTTGATTTTGTGCAATCATATATTTTAGAGCTCATAAAAGAAAAAGCATATACAGAGATGATACAATTCACTGGCTAAGCCTAGCAGGTCTACAGGTGCTGAATTGAATGCCGTGCTATCGTTCTAATATGATTTTCTATTCATATAGAATTAGAAACCAGGTTTTACAAAGTAAAATGAGTAGAGAAATAGTCTGCAATTATCATTTATTCCAATAGATACTAGATTTCACATGGTAAAGAGCAACTCTTAGAAATACATCTACTGGTGAGCTCTCTGCAATTATCATGTACTGTTTGTTCACTTTTCAGGTGGCAACATGAGTGTATGTGTGTGTGTGTGTGTGTGTGTGTGTGTGTGTGTGTGTGTGTGTGTGTGTGTGTGTGTGTGTATATATATGTGTATATATATATATATGTACATGTATATGTGTGTGTGTGTGTGTATATATATGTGGAGTTTACTTTTGTGATTTTACTATTTGATGCACTAGCATCTGTTTTCTCTGTTGGCAGGGATTTATTCTATGGCAGATACACGGTCAGTCGTCACACTTATTGATTCTACAACTTCAAAGTTGCAACAATTGCAACAGGCATTTTCTGAACTTGAGAGTCATAGTGCCATATCCTTGAACTTGAAATGGAAAGAACTTGAAGAACATTTTCATGGACTTGAGAAATCTCTGAAGAAAAGGTTTGATGAGTTGGAAGATCAGGAAAAGAAATACGTTACAAAGGTCACAGAAGCCCAAGAGATGTTGGAGAAGCAGGAGGCTGCTGTCGTGTCTAAGGAGCTTGCATCACTGGAACGATTGCAGGAACAAAGAGATGCTGTTCTATCTGCTTTGTTTGTCAAATACAGGACCTCTTCTCCAGAACTCGTTGCTGCAGGGGTCAGCAATGGCATGGCTGATCCTATTTTAATAGAGAACTTGGATGATACAGCTGCCAAATCTGGCTCTGAATATGTGTGTCCTATAGAAGATGAAAACACATGCACCAAGCCTCCTTCGGAGCTGATTAAATTGTGTGAAGAAATGGATGCAGAAGGTCTACACAAGTTCATTTCAGACAATCGTAAAAACTTGAGCTCTATACGTGAAGAAATACCAGTTGCATTAAGAAGTGCACCCAGTCCTTTCAGCTTAGTTTTGGATTCTTTGAAGGGCTTTTATGCTGGAGAGGTTCTAGGATTAAATGGAAAAAAAGATGGAAGCCTTTTGGGCCTGCGAAGGACTTGTCTCATGTTGATGGAATCTCTTGAACAACTGTTGGCAAATGGTGTTCCAGATTCTCTTTCTGATGAGCAAATACTTACACCAGATACTAAAGAGAAAGCAAAGGTGGTAGCTAAAGAATGGAAGCCAAAACTAGATCATCTTGACACTGAAGCCAGCAGTGGAAACTCATTGGAAGCACATGCATTTCTTCAGCTTTTGGCTACTTTTGATATTGTTTCGGAGTTTGATCAAGATGAAATCTGCAAACTTATTCCAGCTGTTACACGGCGTCGTCAAACTGTTGAGTTGTGTCGCTCACTTGGTTTGTCACATAAAATGCCAGGTTGGTTATATGTTAATTTGATCATATTTAAAGTATATTCATGTTTGTAGGACAGATGATTCTTATTCTTGTAAATGACACTTCTGTCTTGGGCTTACTATCCTTATGCCTCACATCATTATGCATTTTAATGGTGAGAAATTTACCATATTTATGAAGGACATGAAGATTCAGAATTATGCTTTACCTTGATTTTATTGATTTCACAAATTTGAAGGACATGAAGTATATTTTATTGATTTCACAAATTTGAAATATTCTAGTTTTGCGGTCCGAGTCATAAATTTGGCCGATAAGTCGTTACTTTCAGAGTAGGTACTTTTGCTGCATGCTTTTGCTACCATTATTTAAAGTAAATCAGTTTGTAATTTTTCACTTTCCTTTATATCATTCTTTAAAGTAAATTAGTTTGTAGTTTGTTTACTTTCTATTATTATTCTTAATCAAGTATTTAACTATATTCTATTTGCAATAAGGAGATAAATTTGTGATTTAAGCTATTTGCTGTCCTTTTTTTACTCGAGTTTTGTGTTCTGAAGCAGGCATATTAGGATGTCACTTGACTAGATTAGCTGTTTAAAATCACTTGTATTATATCTTAATCATGCTTGGTTCTAATCTGAGTGGGAACTTTCTTTCTTACAAAAATATCTGAGTTCTTTATTTTGTATGTTTTTATTCTGTCAAAAATACCTCTGCCATAATTTCTAGGGTTGTGGTTCACTTTAGTTTGATTATTCACTATTTAGAAATTGTTTATGGTATATTCCACACTGCTTATCAAATTTCAGGTGTTGATAAATGAACCTTTGTAATAGCTTGATCTCATTGTCCTACATATAATTTCATAAACCCTTTGAGGAGCCATGTTACATACTTATCATGCTAGCTACTTTTCAGTCTCTTCTATCACATCCTTCCAAAAGTAGCATGCTTAAAGTTTATAGAGTCCTAAATAAAAATCAATACATTAATGATCTGATGCACTTAATTTGATCATTTATGGGTAAACATGTTTTGTTCCATGTCAATTGATTCCTAGGTTTGATCGAAGTTCTACTGAATAGTGGAAGGCAAGTTGAGGTGGTTAATCTCGCATATGCCTTCAAATTAACTGAGCAGTTTGCACCAGTGCCATTACTTAAATCATATTTGAAGGAAGCGAAAAAGGTATCACAAGTCAAAGCTGGAAGCATGTCTCCTGGTGCACAGGTCTTCCTTCACCAGCCTGTTACAATTTTATATTTCACCGAGTTATGTTGCCATCTGCTAATTAGCTGTCTTCGAGTCTAGTTTTGGAACGAAGGGACTTTATTTTTGTACTTTTAGGTGGAGCTTCTAATTCTAATGTTGCAACAAAGTTATTTTAGAAACATATACAGTTGGCTTATTATTGGGTCAAATTTGTGTTGCTAATATGATACTAATTGTTGTTTATAACTTGCTATTCATATTATATATTTGTTTATTTATGGAGTGTATTTCTCCAAAGAAATTTTGGAAACCTGATATTTGTTAAGTTGTTGGGCCAACTATTCTCAAACATGGTGGATTTATAAACAGTTCTGACTTTGTTCAATTGAGAGCACTGCCTGCTCTTTAGCCTTACCTACATGTCTAAATTTTCTAGATGTTAATTGCCATCTGTTTGTGTAGTTAGGCGCTTATGCTAGTTTGGCAAATTCATGTGAAAGGAATACAATGTACTTAAAAGTTTGTGACGATGCAAACTCAGTAAATTCTACTTTCTAGTCAAATCTGCTCTTCTCGGTAATTTCTAGTTTCTGGACAAATTCATATGGGAGCCTCGTGCACTGGGTATGTCTTTTTTTAGATTTGTGCGCACATATTTGTCCTTTGCAATCGTTGCTGACACGACATTGACATTAGCTGCATTGAGATGCCATCAGCTATGAATATTAACTTGAGAATTTTATGTGGTAAGTTTTTAGGTCAATTTTAGCACTAATGTGTGTATTATGTAGTGCTTCTCTTTTAATTATTCCTCCAGGATTGCCTCCACAGTGATTTGTTTGTTTGACCTGTAAACTAATGGCAATATATATTTCCATTTCCCCATTCGAGACTGATCTTTTCGTTTAGTTTTTCTTTTCTTCTTTGTCACCGTGGCGATCCTATGCCGCTGATATTAAGACATTACAGCATTGACCATTCGTGTAGCCAGAGTTAACTAAAACTGAAAAACCATAGCTGGGAAACTTGCATCCTGATTGTATCGTGATCAGCTGGACCTACAATCCGACAAAGATTGCAAAATTATATGCTTTATTTGACAACTTGTAATACTTGCCATTTCTCTGCTTCTGCATTTTTAATTGTCCAACTCGTATGTTCTTTTTATCAATGCTGTGTGTCTATTTCAGAATGAAATGAACGAACGTGAATTATCTGCCCTTAAAGCTGTCATCAAGTGCATCGAGGAGCACAAACTTGAAGATCAATACCCTGTCGATCCACTTCAGAATCGAATCCTCCAGCTAGAGAAAGCAAAGGCTGACAAGAGGAGGGCAGCTGAAGCTGCAAGGCCACAATCCAAGAGACCCCGTGCCAGTGGCAGCCTTTACGCCCCTCGTGTCACCAGCATGCCTGACAAAAGCTTCTACCATGCACCCCCTGAGAGATATCTGTATCCTTACGATAGGCAGTATGTGTACGCAGCCGAAGCTCATCATCCTCCTCTGGTGAATTCTGCTCCATACACCACCATCTCCCCTACTCATACCACTTACTACGGAAATGGCTACCAGGTCCAGTACCAGACTGCCTATCTGCACTAATGGAGAAGGCCACAGTGATCATAATCTCCGCTAATTACTGAGCTCTTAACCCATCGGGTATGTCTACATGTTAATCAACTAAATCTGCTTATATCCAGAAGATTTAATCTGTTTACTACAAGTGTTTGCCCACCTGGGAATGGTGGAAGCTGTGTGTTTATCCCCTTTTGACTGATAGACATGTATTTCTTCTAATGTCCAGTTTGATTTCGTTTTCTATTTCTCAAACAATTCTGTTTCTTCCATGTAATACCGATCTGGAGATTGATCTGATGGTTGGTTGCATATATGATAGATAATATCGAGTCGCATTTTAGTTATGGTTATCTGGAATCATGAATAGGACATGCACATCAAAATTTAAACATTGGCTGGCATTTGTATTGTTGATTTTTCATCAAGGCTTGATGCTGCTCTCAGTTCTGGCATTTGTATATATAACATATAACGCACCAAAATAAAATTAGTCTTTTGGCTGATTACAGAGAAATTATATTGGTCGGTATAAAATCGGCGATGTCTGATCCGAGCAGGGCAGGGCATGGACGGTGGGCGTAGTTGTCCATTCATTCATATAAAAGGAAAACAAGGGTGGGTGTAGGCTAGGTTTTCTTATTTAGATTTTTCGCATGCATTTTGATTCTACAATCTCAACCACATCGTCGTCACGTCCTTTACCCTAATGGCACATATTGCAAACCTATTGGGTCGGGTACACCTCCTCTTCCTTCACTATCTTTACTTTTTTTATTATTCTCTCCCCTTCATAAGGCATACCGATCAAGAGAGATCATCGAAACGAGTCCCACGATCCTTGAGATCTCAATCATGATTTGATTCTTTGGATACCAAACCCGTACTAATCCCCCCAACTCGATCAGTACATGTCCCAAAGTCCAATGTTGATACGTAAGCACATATTACCACCCAGTATATGTTGAAAGGCATGTGTTGCTGACTCGGTCCATGCCACCATCTCAAATAAGGTGTCCTACTGATATGTACTGATACGGATACATATAGTCAGTCATATACCACCCAGTATATACTGACTGATATGGATAACAAGTAATCTAGATGGATAACAAAAGACATAATATTCCAATTTTTTTTATTCTATTATTATTATTCTACAATATTCGTACTGGTCCAATATGTTGCCAAAATCTACATCCAGCGGATATCTAAAATCTTTAAGAACTCCAAAAATAGGAAACAACAAATTGATGAGCAAAATAGGCCGAACAAGCAAATGCACAAACGCACCAAAGTCTGGTGGTTATTCCCTTGAGAGTGAGTGGATGGATAAACTGCAGCTAAATAAATGATTTATGCCTTCGTGTTCTGCCGATGTCATCACTTCAATCGCGAAAAGGTGTAAGATCAATTTTGAATGCCTTTTTCCCCTTGGTGACCCTCTTCACAAGCACAAGAAACAACATGCATACGTCAGCAACTGAACGTAACAAGGATTCACACAAACAATGCAAGGATGAAGGACATACAGCGATTGCGATGAGCTCTTCGAGTAGCTCCTCCAAATTGCGCAAAGGCTGCATTGTTTGAATAGATTATTGGAAGTTTATTTTCTTCCCTGTAGTTAAGCTATTTATGGGAATATTGGAAAGCAATACGAACCCATTGGGTTGGACCATCAACCGGTGCACTAAGGGGATCATCGTGTACCTAACATCCAAGAAAGAATTGCTATTAACTTCAAGAAAATAAAAAAAGACTCCAAAGAATTATCAGCAGAAACCTTCAGAAGATATATAACGGAACACCAAAGTTTCATGAAACAGTCCGCTGACCTGCAAAGACAGGTTAAAATAGTTCTTGTGGTTGAGACAAAAAGGCTAATGACAACATGGAAGAAGATATCGCTGAGGTTGCCAAAGTGTTTCGACACCAAATAAACCTCAATCAATGGATCATTTCATATGAGCTTTGGATAATTCACAACTTCCAATGCCTATAGTTATTACCCAACAAAGGGTGAGTTAATGTACATTTCATTAGCATAAAGGGTGAGGAAAGCTACAACATAAACCATGAATGATACTCAGCTTCTGTGATTTCAAGTGAGCCATTTTCAAGACAAGATGTCCATTGATCACTAAATCAACTACAGCATCTATTGACATGCTAACCAAACAAATGACAAACATATAACATATTGCTTTATGTTCTTCAAATAAATGAACATTTCCATGTAATTGGCGATGGACAATTTATGAAGATTTTCATGTAACTGTCAAAGTAGTTACCTCCATAAAAATTCCATCCACACCAACAACAACTGCAGTCCTTGCAATACATGGTATTAGTTCACGCAGTCCCCCACTCGCAACACCACCGCCGTCAAGCTAAAATAGAGAGATTATCAAAGAAAGAAAGATTCGGAAACTATTAGTCTAGTTGATAAAATCTGTACGTTTAACAAGCCTACAGTATACAGTATGCTTATGTTATCTGTCAGTTAACTACACTGCAACTAGATATGCAATATCTTGGAACTGCAATACTATTTACCACAAAGACAAGAAAAAGAGCCATATCTTGCTTCAGCTTAAGCATCTCTCCTCATTTTGATGTTCAGCACGACAGATTTTTTTAATTGATTTGGTTATACTGTGATGTTAGTTTATACTTTAGGAAGTGTGGCATGTACCAATGTTGCACGATGAGATTAATCTAAAAACAGATAATGATTCATCAAGCTAGGGGTATATAGCTATGTCATTCATTTTAGGCAATTTCTGTAATTAAAGGGGAACAGAGAACAACATGCTGCAAAGATTAAAAAAGAAAAGTCATTTGAAAGGTGCATTTGAAGCTTTCCTCCTTTCATGACTTACAGATCATCATCAGGGATTTAAGGTACGTTTGAGGCTTAGACATCAGAGGTATAATTAATATGAACTTACGCTCACCAAAAATAACCTAAGATTCATTGTCATTATATAATCCAACGCTTGATCATCATATCCCAACTAACATAAATGTGACTTCCACATCTTTCTTGTGCTTTCAGCTTGAGTTATTTTCTCATACAAAGGAATCCATGAAATTATTTCTTATTGTTTTGCATCATGTTGTTACAATCAAATAGCATATCTAACACTTCAGGCTCTAAGGACAATTGGGATGGGCGTCACTTATTGATAAGCATTCCCCTTTAGTCAAAGGGGCCATTGCTCTATAAGAATAAAGGAACAATGTAGAAAAGAAGAGGCAACCTTCTGAATGTTCTCACTTTGCTCCCATCATTACTGGATCCTTTCTTCCTTTTGGCTTGTCAAGCTAACCCTTGGTCATGCTAAAAGTAATATCAGGATTAGCTATGACAACATATGAAAGCTCCTAAACAAACTCCAGAACATGGAAATATACACTAAAATGAACCCATCTTCTAGTGTGCTTGCTCAAGTTGTTGCATAGATTTAAGGTGTCTAATACCCATGCAAAGTTGGATGCCCAAGTGGTAGAACAAAAAGTAAAAGGAAGGAGGTTCTTTTCTGGTCTTATCTTATGTAATTTTTAATGGGTTTGCATTTTCTTCTTTCATTCTTCTTTCAATGAAAATCCAAGAAACGTATGCTGCATGCCCCAAGGCTCAAGCATCAACCTGTTCAGAGACTGAATGCCTAACCTATTTCCTCCATTCAAACCATTAGCCCATTAACCTAATTCCCTGCATGCCCCAAGTTTGAGGCAGTGATTTAAAAAGCGCTAGGCGCTAAGGTCCCAAAACGCTCGAGGCACGAGGCGCTCACCCGAGCGAAGCAAATATCTCTAAAATATTAAAATAAAAAAATATTTTAATATTTTAAAATATTAAAATATATTTTAAAATATTCTCTACTGTTAATAGCAATAGAGAAGAGTAGAGTGTGAGAAGGAGACCGAGGTGAGAAGTTGAGTCACGATGAGAACTGAGTCGCGGACAGGAGACTGTTGTCTAAGAGCCACGACGGCAGATAGCAGCGACAGTGGGCAACAACAACGGAGAGCAACGGCAATGGCAACAGTAGTGGCAGTGAAGAGAGGCAGCGGAGAGCAGCGACAGTGACAGCAATAGCAGCAGTGGTAGCAGAGAGAGGTAGCGACAGCGACAGCGGTAGCAAAGAGAGGCAACGACAAAATTTTGAGAGGCAGCGACAGCGGTAGCAAAGAGAGCGCCTAGGCGAGCGCCCGAACGCCTTTTTAAATCACTGGTTTCAGATACTTTATATACCTAAAGTCTCTCAACAAGCAAAGAAAATTTTGAGAACCTGGACAAAATTGTAGTTTGCAAGCATTGGTAGCTTCTTACAGAAAAAGGTTGCTAACCACTTTAATTTGCATCATAGGTGTGATACCTGATCCATTAGATATGTGATGAATCAACTAATATTGCAGCATGTTTTGGAGGTGCTCGTAAAGTACTTACCTTTACCATCAAACAACTTTAGGATGTCTCCCATCAATTTGCTTCATTCTTTTCTTTTTTGGATTTTCTAGTGATTTTTTTTAAGTAATATGACTAAAGGTCAAACAGTGCTCGGTTAACATTAAAATGTATTTTCAGCACATGAAAGATTTCTTTATTTAACATTATTTTCTTATCTACTTGAGATAAATGCTTAGGAATTTCCATAATTTTAAAATAAGCATCCAAAATTAGGAAACAGAATACACATTCCAAATAGCAAACATATAGTACTCATAATTTGTTACCAAATAAGTGAAGGTAGTAAATGCAAATTTGTACCTTCTTCCCTGCAGGTTGCTGTAGTGAATGTGTAACATCTGCTACCTGTAACAGACAAGTTGTTCATTGCTGAGCTTCATTCTAGAGGAACTCAACTAATAAACAAGGTAAACCAACTTTACAATGGCACCATTTAAAATTCCTATTTGAATAAGAAAATTGCACAAAACAATTCTATCTTAAGGCATGTTTGGCTATGGTGATTGTATCTAGTATTCAAGTCTTCTACCAGATGAAAGAGAAAAATATCTCTTAAGACCACAGATCAATATGATTGATAAATTTAGCAAACAATAGAATGAGTAGAATGTACATGAAGAAAGACATGAATGGAATTGAAATCCAACAAAACCAACAAAACAAACAACGAGTATGAACCTCCTGAAATAGGATGTGACATTTACATCTATGATGTCTCAACAAGGAAATTCTTTAAAAGTTAAAACTGACGCTCCATGCAACATATATAATATACAAGTACGGAGCATGTATGTTAAACCTTAACATCATACTTTTAATCAACATATCAGAATGAAAGAAGTACAATGAAGCAAACATAATAATAATCAAGGTACTTACAACAGGGCAATTTGCTTCCCTCATCCATTCCAAATTCCGTGGATCAACGATCAAATCATCTGTTATTATAAATTTAGAGATTAGCAACATATAGAGGAATGAAATTTATATTTCTAGAATTTTTGAAAGTTGAATAATATATAAAGGTCATATTTGCTCAATCCAATGATGGATACACTAAAGGGTTAAGTATTCTATGCCAGTCAAAATCAGAGCCTACTGCAGATCATCACTTATGTATGTTTTGCAAGTTGTTTATCTTTCCTTTTTCTTAACCATGTGCGATAAGAATATTGTGATAGGAGCAAGGTTCTCAATTTCGATGTGTGGTACAGGCAATATGTACAGGTACGCAAACCACCCTCTACTGGCCAGTACTAGTGTTTTGATCGGTACCGAGGCATACCGACTGGTATCGCCCTGGATTTCGATCATTATCAAGGTGTACCGGTCGATATGCCCTGGCATGATAGATGGAGGTATTTTTAAGGTCTTAAGATGTATCATTGGTACGCCATGGCATACCGACGATACATACCAGTACATACCGTACCGAGTAGAGCTCGGTATACCGATGCGGATCGGTATTCAAAACCTTGGTTAGGAGTATTCTAAATGTAGCCACAATAATCCTAGTGGCTTTTCCACCTAAAGCCCAATTATTGATCTCTTGGTACATAGGACACAAGGTTTCATGTTACTCCAATGCGACCAGAAATCATGATGGTAGAGGGCAATAGTGGAAAAATTAGGTGTATATGTGCAATAATTGATGGCAGTTGGTGGCATTCTTTAGAGTTGCAATCAAGTTTAATATTAACCTAGTGCACTTAAGAGTCATGAGCATTTTTGGTAACTAGAAACAAAGGACCTATAACCTAAAGATTATCACTCTACATGATCAATTCATAGAAAAATGAAATAAAAAAATGAAGAAATGAATTGTGGAATGAAAGGAAAGGCTAGATTATAGAAAGATATTATTACAAATATCCATAGAGGGATTTATCCTATTATTGAAATTTCTTCTCTATATAGCCCAATTATAGCAGGATACAGTGATATCCAAAAGGCTACATATTGTTGCTAATGCTAAGAATTTGAAAAAAAAAAGGAAAACACTTCAAAAAGAAAAACAGAACCTTGCGGGAAGGTTCCTGGAAACAAACTTTGGTTATGTTTGACATGAAAAACTTAAAACTGCTACCACATTAACTGATCAATGGAACATGGTTCTTCATCCAATCAACAATTCTTCTAAAGAAGCTTATAAAAAGACTACACTTCTTACACATGATGAAAGATATGAGTTTCTCAGGAAAAAATGCAAGCAAGAAACTAAAAATGTTAAAGCGAACTTACTGTACCCAAACATGGTGCCTCGCTCACAAACCATTACATTTGGGTTGCCTGCAAGTCTAACCTTTTCTGCAGAATTCACCATAACCTGCAAAACCCATGTCACTATAAAAGCAGAAAACTATTTCATGTGGTAAAAGGTTAAGGCAATACATGCATTTGCTAATACATATGGATCCAATACTTCATTGTTGAAGAGAGAACTGTAAAAAATCTGAAACACGTTCTTTAGCAAAACTTGCCCTTGGTCATTTATCAGATTTGAATTCAGTTGTACAAGGTATCTAAAGATTAACACTATATGTTAGTCAATACAGATTGTCTGACTTCCTTTACCAAACAAGGCACCATCATCTTCATGGATAAGCTTTAAAATCTGACTCAGTTACAACTTAAAAGTATAGTTTGTGACCAATAACAAATGAAACTGATCTATTTTAAACTAATACATGTTATTTAATAAACAAGTTACCTACAGTGAGATACTCTGAAAAACCAGGGTTTGCTGTACCGATGCATGGCGGTACGTACCAATTCAATAGGGGATCGATACGTGGACTAACCTATACTGGGCGGTACCATTACATGACCCTGTATCGGGTGATACAAGGTTTGTACAAGTTGGTAACGATCAGAATCTGACCGTTACTGATCGGTACAGGTCAGTAACGATTAGATTTCAATCGTTACCAACCAAGGGCTGAGATTGCCCTATTTCAAATGGTCAAATTGACCATTTGAATCATTGAAAATGATTTTTAAACCCTTTCCTCCCCCCCTCTTTCAACCCATATGTCACCCAAGATTTAGATCATGGAACTTGACGAGGTACTGGTCAAGTTTATACACAAAAGGGAAAGGGGCAAGCGGTGGATGATTTTGAGCAGATAAGACAGAGCCTACACAATGTAAACACAGAGTGAAACTCATCGTATTTACAATCGTCATATTATGAAGAATCTTACAGCCAACAGCAGTACGGTGATAATTGGTCATACTTCTCCAAGGAGCAGTACGATACGGGGCAGCTGATCAATGACGAAAGTAGAAGTTTCGATATTATTCTCTATGTTCCGCACCAATACATATCACAATCGCTCTTGCCTCAGGAGCCACCTCAGAAACCTGTGATTTATGACGATTAGACTATGACCATCACCATATTGATGCACCAATAGTATATAGTGTATCAGTATACTATGTTGTGTGATCAATTTTAGGATTGGGTTCGACAAACATATCAAATTGATATACAGATACATATAATTGAAGACCTCGATTCACTGCTGCTTGTGGAGCCCTATGGTTCGTTTTGGTGGTAGAATTAGATATATTCATCGATTGATTATTTGATTCATTTGAACCTTAAAACTTAAATTGTTTAAAAAAAATCTATCAATTTAAATAATTTCTTTGTAGATAATTCAATATTAATAGAAGGATGGTTCGAAACATACCACAAAGCTACTCCTCAAAGTCCGAAAAAGATGTTTCACTATTCTTTCCTAATTTAGATTATTTTTACAAAAAATATATTAAATTTATATTTATTTTCAACTTTAAAACCTTATTCTATTTTTTATTTTTTAAATATTTTTTGAGCTATTTTCGATGATTTTGGGCACACCGTATATCGATATGCCCCGACGTACCGATATATAATATATCGGTACGCCTCGGTATATAATGTCACGAACGGTCGTTGCGCACGATATATAATGTCACGAACGGTCGTCGCGCACCCGCAACAACTCCATTCAACGAACCATTCGTTGCTCTCATCTACATGTACAACTGCTTGGCAACATGTTTTGTCTTGGTTTTGAATCATTTTGCTTGTAAAAATGTAAGTTCGACCAAGTTACGACGCTACAAAGCGACCGCTCACCAAACCGAGCAAAACAGCCCCAAAACAGCCCAAAACAGCTCCGTTTTCGTATGCCACGAGCTGTTTTCTGCAGTCCGCTTCCACTCACAAAACGTCAGCCATCTCAGCCCCTTGGAACCCCCCGGGTGGCACAAGGCTGGATGGGGCTTCGGTATAGTGTTGGGCGTTAAACAATCTTTCGCAAGTTCGCACGTTACCTTGACGGGAACTTGTTGTCGCGCTCGGCACCCGATGAGCAGCTGTTTGTGGGCTTGCAGTTGTTCATTCAACCTTCTAAAGTCCTTGTTTTCCCCCTCTCCCTCTTTTCTCTTGTGCACGCAAGGTGCTCGCTGAATTGCTTGTAAAGCTTCCCCTTTTTGCGAGACGTCGGGACTTGTCCGTCGCTCGTTCTTCGAACTAATCAACTTTCTCTTTTTACAGGTCCTTCAGACCTGCGAGAGGTTGCAAGTGGGCTGATCTTTGCGGACGCAAATCGCAAGGGCGAAGCGCGACTTAGGCAACGCCAGCTAAGTTTGCGTATCTACCGCAAGGGTGCCTCGCGACTTAAGGCAACGCAAGCTAAGTTCGCGTCATTGCCGTAAGGGTGCCTCACGCCTTAGGCAATTCCAGCTAAGGCCGTGACAAGAAGGACGGTTCGTAACATACCACAAAGCTACTCCTCAAAGTCCGAAAAAGATGTTTCACTATTCTTTCATAGTTTAGATTATTTTTGCAAAAAATATATTAAATTTATATTTATTTTCAACTTTAAAACCTTATTCTATTTTTTTATTTTTTTAAATATTTTTTGAGCTATTTTCGGTGATTTTGGGCACACCGTATATCGGTATGCCCCGGCGTACCAATATATAATATATCGGTACGCCTCGGTATGTATCATACCGACAGCTGGTCAGTACACCGGTACGGACTAATAAGGCGAACCTTGCTAAAAGCCACAGATTGAGATTTTCAATTGTTTACTTTTATGTCCCATTTTCAGAACAGTCATATCTAGTGACCTATGTGGCTACAAAATGCTGTAACAAAGGTTCCTTGAAACCTACTGAAACTAAGATACTTTAATAACTGCAAGCAATAATTATTTGTTGATTCAACTAGGGATTAAAAAGAAAAAGTTATCATGCACTAGCAAAAGACATAACCAATGATATTTGGTGAGATTCTTTTTTTGCAAAAAATAATGGAGCCATGAGATGCAATTGAAGTACTTCAAATTTCAAATAAATGATTCTAAGCTAACGAATCATAAGCAGCGACAACTCTCATCAAAATAAAGGGCCAAACCAACAAAATTAGGGCATTCACATGATTTTCCTTAAGAATTATACATTCATTAACAGCCAACTCTTAACACCTAAAAACTACAAGCTCAAGATCACAGTAGACTTCATCTTAAAGAGTTGATATAGAAGTATGATTTCAAATATATATTTGACCCAAAATCCAATATTCCGGTGTCCATTCTTCTTGTCCAATTTGTATCCAACTCTGAGACACAACACATGGATTCCCAGTTGACATTTTTGCTAACTACCTTAGATGAACTAATTTTCAGTATTAAAACACTATTTTCCTATCACAAGGTTGGTGACACTGATCTAGCATAACATAAAAATGAAGTAATGTGTGTTACCACAACTGCAGTTAAGCATATGGAACTTTTCTTGTTTCTTTGCAATCCTTAAGTGGTATCTGATTGATGCTAGAAGAAATTTACAGTAAAATGTAACAAGTACTACAGAGTTGAAGATTGAAACCTTTGTTTATAATAAAAAAGTAATACATTTCTTGGAGGTGCCTAAATCAGATTATGGAAGAAAATCATAAATTCACCTGAACGTAAAAGTAATTTTGAGCATTGCTAAATGATCAAAGATCATATAGACCATATAAATGCTGTTCAATGAACCCTTCTTTTTCTTTCTTTATGAGTTTAAATCCTTGACTTCCTCAAAGATTTTGAACTGACACACATATATCAAAAATTAATTCCTAATATGGATGTTAAGTAATTATGTTTTGCTAAGAAGCAAATATAATTCTAGCACTTATGTAAGTGAATTACAAGTCAATATTTGGTTAAGCCAGAGAAATAATCCATGAGGCCGATCCCAGATATTTCTCAAAGAATTTTGACATGGTTCCTATACTTCAAGCTGCTAGAAATCTGCCTCCTTATAGTTTAATATTGCTTTAACAGATAAAAAATAGGATTTTGTCTATCGTTTCAATTATCAGATACATAAAAAATACATAACGTAAAAGATCAAAAAATACAGAAGGTAAAAGAATGCACTTACTGAAGGGGCACAAAACTGGCCTTTCTTAATATTTATTATTTTTCCAGTCTTTGCTGCTGCTACTAGAAGGTCAGTCTGTCAGGATAGAATGCAGCATGTTAACAGAAGTGCTGACTTATAAAATTTACAATATAATAGCAGATTAACAGATGTTCGTATTATAAATATGGGCTGATTTATACCTGACGGCACAGAAAAGCTGGAATTTGAATGATGTCTGCAACTCTTCCAACAAGTTCACACTATGTTCATTGAATCAGGTTAGAGAATTAAATCTGAAAAAATTCTTGTGCTTCTTTTAACTACTTGCACCGCAAAAATTCATAACTGCATCTCATATCACTTTTAACCTCTATGTGCAACATATCCATTACTGTACATGAATTATACATAAAAGAAAAAAAAGATATCTCAGAATTGGAGAAATGTCTCAACTATCTCCAATGAATTCTTGCAGAAAGGTTAAAACTTGATTGTTATATAGATCCTTAGTAGTTAGGTCAGATGCATATCTATAAGTTGAGACATTGTGTTAATACACTCAAAGTGGATTGCTTATAATTTAAGTTGTACGTGAGAATAAAATTTGAGACAAAAAAACTCCAATTTGAGGTCAAAATTCTGTTTTAGAAGAACTGATGAGATGCAGAAAAACATTGGTGCTAACTTAAAGAAAATGTTATCAATCAGTATTTTCATGATCCACTGATATAGATGGTCAAGACAGTCGACTACAATTTTTCTGGTGCTTAAGTAGTTCTTGTTATGGTTTAAAAGAAGCACCTTAGTGGCAGTTAAATTGACTTTGTGCAACCAGGAAATAACTATCTGAAAGTTCCCTAAAACCAAAAAAAAGCCTAGAAGAGACATACAATTTGTGCAATATTTGAACTTACAGCTTCACTTCCAAACTATACCTTAACGTAACTATGAATCCTGTGATTAGAAAATCAATCAAGTTTTCTGTGGATCCAGATATAGAGGTGACATTCAATAGGGAAATTATGGGGAATAAATCATAAATTTTGTGCGTAACTCAAAAAATAAAAGAAAATATATCAAAAAACATAAAAATGAGCTTTGAGGATCATGACCAAGAATTTGAACATTTTCTTTAGATTATACAATCAGAAAAAGCAACTGAAAAGACATGAGATAGAGTTGGAGATGACCACGTATTTCTAAAGTTTTATGAATATGAGCAAACAGTGTCTCAATAAGTTTGTCCAATTAAATCTTATTCAATGAAGCTAAAAAAATTTGCACGAATTTCAATGATGATGGTAGGCAGTTGATTTTACACCATGTGCACATCTGTTTTGTGAAATTTGATCTCCTCACAATGTTCGATAATACCTCTCATGTGAATGATACAGGTTAGCAGATATTTTAACTCAAATGGATTTTATGTCATCGACATCAAGTAGCCAAAATCAGGTCATTTTGATGCATTTTCATTTAAATCCATGCTAAGCAGAATTATCTTTCATTGTCCAGAAAGAAACATAGGTTTTAGAAAAGTTTGAGCCAAGAATGACCGAGTAATACAATCACATAACTGAAGCTACAGGGACTAGATTCAATATTTGCAATAACAACACCAAGTTATCAACCATATAATTATACCCATACATAATACAGCCAGACACATCTAGAGAAGCAACTGATGATTACCTGGCTGCTCTCATGCACGTCAGTTACTATAGGAAGATCATATGCCACTTTTACCTTCTCAAGAATCTGCCATTCAGATCAATACTAATCAATTTGGAAATTCCTAGAAAGAGTATTTTATATAACTGCAAGAATAACTGGATTAGGACATGGAGTACCGAGAAAATGTAAGCTTGAAGGACAATGTTTTAGGAATTGATTGTCCAATCATTCAATCAAGTTAATCTACAGAGCTTGTAAGTGTTTATCCATAAACCAATATTGTTGTAACTAAAAGAAATAACTAATAAATGAAAGTGTAACTCATTGAAAATCCATTATAAGGTAGTCACTGTTATTCAGGGGAAAAAAAGACTTGTCTATGCATTCCTATGCTCTAATGCTATCTTACATGTATAAAATTTGTATTATTAGTAACTAAGTAGAGAAGTGTACCATTTCTCTATCAGATACAATTTATGACAAATTATGCATCCTGATGCTGAAATCCTTAGCAATGTACGAAATCAGTTAACATTAGGTTCTAGATAGCAATGGTAACAATATTAAGCAGATGGAATAACTGAAGAACCAAGATATATATGTTAAATAAGTAAAAATCATTTTAGGCATTCCTCTATAATTCAAGATACAAATTGTTGATCTAATTATGATAAAACATGACCACAAATTTCAGATCTTCTTAGTTGACTAAATTAAGCATGATTTCTTTGAGTAACTACCCTAACTATAAATCAACGCTGATCCACAAGGAATAAGATAGAACTCTCATAAAAGAAGAAATTTAAGAAAATATTGAACATTTCAATTCTAAGTATGACAAAAGATTAGAAATTTTCCTTAAACATATTTTCTTTGACAATAATTAAGGGGGTGTTCTCCAAAGCTGAATTATCTCAATGACAAACAGATTCCAGAAAAATGAAATTCACATTCAGAGCTAGTATCAGAATCATATTGTCTTGTGAAATTTGTGTCAATTTGATTATCAACGTTTCAGTTCCTAAAGCATTGCCATTTGCTAATATTCACGAATATAGTTCATGATTGGAATAATCAAGAGAAGACTAGATGCTACCTTCAAGCCTTGCTCCAAACCAGGACCTCGGAATGATTTCAATGAAGTACGATTAGCTTTGTCAAAACTTGACTTGAACACTAGGGGCAAACCGAGCCTGAAAGTAACAATTCAAAATGCTAATCAGAAGTCTATTACATTATGACACCCACACTGCAAAACCATTAGATAAGCATTGCATGCATTATTATATGCTTGCCTTGATGTGATGGCTTTTATATGTTTGGCCATCTTCAGTATATGCTCCTCAGATTCAATAACATTAGGGCCTGCTAGTACGAAAAATGGTTCTGCAGCCTGTTCGTAAACCAGAAATCAATAAAGAAAAAAATTAGATGCCTCATCTATTAAATGAAAGGCAAACATATATGACACTTATGGAATCTTATTCAAAGAACTAAAAAAGAAGGCATCATTAGACCTCTGATCCTCCGTGAATCCTTCCTGAAGTTACATATTTTTACATTTTTCTCACTAAAGAAGGAAGTTAATGTAAACCAAAATTGCCTCTAGCAAATGCATAACGGTATGGTCTGGATTGCTCTCATCTGCTGGCTTCTATTAATGTCAAACGATATGCCTAGGTCACTTCTGCTGTGTTCCTAATACTTCAGACAGATGCATATGAGCAGCCCAGCATTTTTGGATTCAGATGGCTGAGCATTGCATTTTCTACTTGAATAACTCTTACGCTAATGATAAAGAACCCAACCGATTTATCTCGACATAAGCAAATCAAATACAAACAGCCCTTGGTCAAGTTAGATTGCATTTAACACAAGGCCTTTAAAAGGAAATGAGAACACACTGACTAGTCACATCAAGTCACTGCAATGTTCATTGGAGATTTATCTAGATTAGCAGAAGACGGCACTGATGTAGCTTTCATCAAACAGAATTAGTCCATCCGCACATAACGTCAGCCGAGAATAAGGCATGCGGCAAGCCCTATATCCCGGATAGAGGCTAATAAACAAAATTACAAACATATGTGAACATTCAGAATGACAGCATAGAACCTTGAGCTGGTTGAAAAGTCCAACAGAAGAATCCATTGCCTTTGATTCGTCAGTAGAGTTCTGCATCACAAATGAAACGTTATGTACGGCTCAAGTGAATCAGGAAAAGGACAAAAGGCGAGTTCAACATATCAAGAAACACTTCGAACTTACAGCTTTTTTTGACCTTAAACAGAACTGATTTACAATAATTAAGAACAATGGAAACGTTTCACCCAATAAAGCAGTAAAAGAATCAATCTTGACGTCATGGACATCAAGTCATAACCCACAAGCAATGCAGACTTCACAAATCTTTCAGCAAAAACACCAATGTCGAAGAGCAGAAGCAAGCAAATCGCTTCCGTTTGGTTTGAGGGGTCGATGAGAAGGCAATGCAGACAAAAATGTAGGGAAAATTCCTCCATTTTTTTTAAATCGTCGAAAAACAGAGAGTAGATCGTACCCAGAACTCGTCGACAAGCTTGAAGAGATTTCGATCGGAGGAAGAACCGCGCGATCCCTGCAGCCTGGAGCTCTGGATCTCGGTTGCGAAGAGGCCGACGAAAGGGTTTTGGATGAACCGTCGTCCTCGGGATGCCTTCCATGGGTACTGCCAGATAGAGGAAACGGAGGACCGTAACTCGTCCGGGTCGGATCTCGTCATTAACTCGGACCAGACCCGATATATACATTGTTTGCTTATAAGAGGGGCAACGATCTTCCTGCCCTTCCGACCGTACCCAAGCAATTACCTGACGTATTACTGTAGAAGAAGCGGGACCCGCATTACTCTCGCTAAGCGTGAGCTCTTTTATAGTCATAGGTACGGTCTCAGCTGCCTGAAGGTAGTCGATAAACGGGTAGCGGATATTTATCCATGACCGGACCCGATCAAAACGAGCACTACGATCGTAGAACGACTTAAGACGCGAAAACGTGTACGACAGACGGTGTCGGCGGACATTAAACTTCGCACCGTCACGATCCATCCGCTCGATGTTCGCCACGTCGCGCATTCGGATCAGAAGACGCTCGGGGCTTCATCAGCCACCTCTCTTCTGTAAACCACTGTGCTTCCGAAGATTCCATCTCGTCGAGGGCGTTGAAGCTTTCAAGCTTCTGCCTTTTAAGGTCACAATGGAAGCTTGTGTCGGCGCTCTCCTGCCAAGAAGATGCCTCCCTCCGCTTCATTTTCCTGCAAAAGACATGCAGACATGTCCAGCGATGAAGACTATACCACAGTTCCATCACTTCAACTGCAAGGTTGGGTCTTTGAGTAGAAAGCTCGGTTCTTGCAGATTAGGAAGTGATTTGGTGGATAAGAAGGGAGTAGAGGACCAAAAGGAGCTCGCTTCCTCGTGGGAATTGGAGTTCTTGGGAGAGGTTCCTCCATCTCAGTCGGACATCCCCAAGAATAAGAAGCCTAGGGAAAAATCGAGGCTGCTCGAAGAGACTGAGAGCATGGATTGGTGTGTGAATGCAAGGAAGGTCGCGCTAAGAGCAATCGAAGCCAGGGGACTGAGAGGTTCCGTGGAGAAAATGGTGACATCAAAGAAGAAAAATAAGAAGAAAAAGCTTAAGGCGAGCAAGAAAGAAAATATTACGAAGAGAAAAAACATGGAAGATTTAGAGGGTGATGATGTTGATGGTGTTTCTGAAGAAATTGATTTGGATGAAATGAACTGGGAAAGTGGTGGGACAAGTGATCTTAAAAAGAGAATCAATTTGTTTGCAGATGGGATGTTCGAGGAAAGGAGGCTGAAGGCCAGGGAGGAATTCATCGAGAAATTGTCACAGTTCTCGGGACCCTCAGATAGGAAGAAAGAGATTTCTTTGAACAAAGCGATCGTGGATGCTCAGACTGCAGATGAGGTCTTGGAAGTAGCTGCTGAGACTATTTTAGCTGTAGCTAAAGGATTGAAACCTTCACCACTTACTCCGCTAAATATAGCTACAGCTCTCCACCGGATAGCCAAGAACATGGAAAAGGTTTCCATGACGAGGACTCAAAGGTTGGCATTTTCTCGTCAAAGAGAGATGTCTATGCTTGTAGGTATCGCAATGGTTGCATTACCAGAGTGCTCTGCTCAGGGCATCTCAAACATTGCCTGGGCATTGTCAAAGGTTGGTGGTGAGCTGCTTTATTTGTCAGAGATGGATAGAATTGCTGAGGTGGCACTGACCAAGGTTGAGGAGTTCAATTCACAGAATGTTGCGAATATTGCTGGAGCATTTGCTTCGATGCAACACTCTGCACCAGACCTGTTCTGTGAATTAGCTAAAAGAGCATCAGAAATAGTTCACACGTTCAGGGAGCAAGAGCTTGCTCAACTCTTGTGGTCATTTGCATCTCTAAACGAGCTTGCTGATCCTTTGCTTAATTCACTTGATCATTCTTTTGAGGATTCAGTAAGCCTTGGATGCTACATGAATGCAGAAAACTTAAGTCAGCTTGAAAGTTCACATGCCGAGGTTGAGAATGATGAAAATTTTGAAAGCACAGAAAGCAGCATTCTGGATGTATCTTTCAATGGCCTTAGGTTCAGATTTAACAGAGATCAACTTGGTAATATAGCTTGGTCCTATGCTGTGCTTGGACAAATGAATCGTCCATTCTTCTCCCATATTTGGACTACTCTCAGCAAGTTTGAAGAGGAAAGGATTTCGGAGCAGCATAGGGAAGATATCATGTTTGCTTCACAAGTTCATCTGGTGAACCAGTGCTTGAAGCTTCAATGTCCTCATCTTGGCCTATCTCTTAGGAGTGATCTAGAGGAGAAGATATCACAAGCAGTGAAGACTAAGCGGTTCAATCAGAAAACAACTTCTTCATTCCAAAAGGAGGTGGCACGGCTTTTGGTTAGTACAGGCCTTGATTGGGTCAAAGAATACATGGTTGATGGATATACACTAGATGCGGTGCTTGTTGAAGAAAAGCTTGCTTTTGAGATCGATGGACCAACACATTTCTCGAGAAATTTAGGCATGCACTAACCAGTGAACCACATTTTTGTTCCTTGCCAGTCTCTAGATGTTGCTGCTGTTCATAATCTCTCGAGTAACTGATGTTGCTTGTTTCACAGGTACTCCTTTAGGACACACAATACTGAAACGACAATATATTGCTGATGCTGGTTGGAATCTAGTTTCTCTTTCCCTTCAAGAGGTGAGCTTTTGCATAATCTAAGCTGAGATGCTATATATATCTTATAGTCGCTCAACTACCATGTTCAAATATTAAAATATAGAGAGCTACTTATAGGAAGGCTTTTCTTAGGTTATTTAGTAAAATAGTAAAATGGTAAGGATGCATGCTTATATCCATTAGGTTACAAGGAAAGAAAGAAAGATTGTGTTGATTATTATGTTCAGGTGTGACCAAAGCTGGCTTCTTTTACTGAACAGTAATGGCCATATTTATCAAATGGAGTACAATCTTTTAAATTAATATCTTATTTTTATCATCTCTTTCTTAATCAATTGGGATTGGCAAGATTGATCAGGTTACCTCAGCATGATCAGAATCAGCCCAAAAAAGCTTACTATCAAATGGTTATATAAACTTTGAGAACATACAAATATTATACGTTGGAAGATAAACTTTTGTAGAAAAATGAAATATGAAAGATAAATATATCTGAAAATGATGAAGAATAATTCTTGAAAATAATATAATATATTTTTTAGAGAACAAGTATTAATTCTATCAACTACATTAATTTAGTACATAACTATCATATGTGTCATATAAAAGTACCAGAAACAGTTCTTTAGATGGTTAGCTTTATCATGACCTAAATGCCACTCTAGTTACCCTGAAAGTGAAGTGTATGATAATGCAAAGAGTGATAGAACATTCTTTGAAGAGAGAACACATAGGATTTATGATCTATTCTGAATCCCATGCAAAGTTATTATAATAGTATCTCCTTCTGTATTACATAGACTCACACCCATGAGTGTTTTTCCCCTCCATTTTGGCTTTCCTCTCTTTCTCTTTCACCCCCTTCTTCTATCTCTTAAACTTTGTATTTTTTTTTTTAAGTTTGTCAAATCTTGGTCACCTTCAACTGAGTTTGATCAATTTTATAGCTGAACGCTATCAATTTCTAACTATAGTGCTGAGTGATAGATCAAAATTGTATCAATCTTTGGCAAGACCAATAAAGAGTAGGTGTATCATATTGAAGTTGACTGATGCTTGAACTATTGTATTGAGAAGAATTCATCTTAGGTCATCTAATAATTTCCTTTCTACACAATTTAGATGAATGCCTTGTCATAAACTCTATAATGTGGGCATATCTTAAAATTTTAGAAGCAAATACAAAAAAGAATAAATTTGTAGAGTGAGGGAGGGAAACTTGGAAAGTTAGCATTGACAAGATCCTCGAGTTCATTTTTATTTTTTGGGGCTTCAAAGTTGGTGCGATATTCAGAACCATGTGTTATGCTAGAAGATTAAGTTTTCTGATAATATAAAACTTTGAAGTTGGATATATCTTATATGGGAAAGATTAGCATATTTTAAGCCTTGCTAGAATTTTCTCATCAACTGTTTGGCCTATAAATTGATGATCAAAAGATTCTGGCTTCATCTCATATCGTGTTCATATAGTTTTTTAAGCCTTATTTTCTGTCGCTGATGTGTTGATAGGAGCATCTAATGGAAGTGATATGCTAGATTATGTACTCCTTGGCAGCAATACTCAGGGAGTTTATGCTACAATATTAACATCTAAAATGGTAAAGTTGAAGATCGCTGAATTTGGAATATGTGTTCCATGAGTAATGTTTATGATAGGCTTTCTTTCACTATGAAATGTTTATATAATGAAATGCTTCCCTGCTAGGTGGAAAAACAATCATGTTTCATTTAGTATTCAGAACTAAGTTTGCCTATATGCTTTCTAATTGACACATCAATGAAAAAAGGTCACGAATGCATGAGGTTCCTACCAATATGGGGTCTAGACTGTATAAGCAATCTTAGCATTGCAAATAGAGAGTTTATTTTCGTGACTCGAACCTTTATCACATAGGTGCTAAGGATTTATAGATGCATCTATTGAAAAAAATGTTTCTTTTGTTTGTTCTTGTGATGGTTTATATTTATTGATTCTTGTGATGATTTGATTGTTGATTCTGTTCTTCGTATCTCAAATCCTGAACCTGTTACTTTCTCCATGCTTGTTTCCTGTGATATGATAGCTGTAAAATCAATTATTAAGAGACTAGATGCAATGATTCCTTGCAGTGGGAGGAACTTCAAGGGGGCTTTGAGCAACTAGAGTACCTAAGGAGAATTCTTGGTATCGACACAGTTAATGAGTTAGAAGAAACAACTGAGGTGCTCAAATGAAAGCACAACCTATTGCTGATGATACATTGATGCTGGCAGTGATGGTTGCTGAAGGCTTCAAATTTGTATCTAAATTGAATGATATCCTTTGTAAGTTTTTTTTTTTTTTGGCACCATGTCTCTTGACATTTTCACCATGCATTATACCATTCTGATTCTTCTTCAATCTTACAGCAGAATTTCCATTTGGCACCCTTTATGTTGTGATTACTTCAGTTTATATGCTCGCATAGATTTAATACCTCTACTGCTAGGTGCCCTCTTATCCTACTGAACCCACAGTACTTGAGTTTAGGATCATAAGTCATTCCACACCAACATGCTGACAATACTTTGTATTATGATTCAGGTTTGATTGATAAAGTAACAGTATATAAGGCTCCTTAGGAATAATAGGGAATAAAACATCAATATTTTATAATCTAATCCTCCTATGACATGACCCATTTTCAACCTCACTTCATACTTCTAGGTTTTCGAACAAGGTAGTTGTTTGATAAATTTTCGTATAATCTCATCTGTCAAGCTGCTGATTCCTCGTAAATTTTCCAAGTGGGAAGTATTTTATGTACTTCTGTGCTGCAAGTTGTGGATAAGACTGTGAATCAAGATTCCTCTAGTTTATTTTGTCTTAACTGTTCCAAGTCTTATCCAACCTGCCATATTCCTTTCCTGTATGATAAGAAAGTGATTTAACATATTGAATTCAGAATAGTGGGCTGCAATTTTGTCCTTGAAGCTACTGGAGAACTTTGAAGGCCAGTATGAGAAATAACAAGGGAATATGCATGTACCCTTTTAATGGTTGGTTTTCCTGTTTCAAGACCTTTTTGTGGTGCAACTTCTTCAAGCACGAGTGTAGACCATGAAATGAGGTGGTCTATTTGAATAGCACTAAACTATGACTGGACAACATTAAGAAAAAGGAACAACCCACCAATCTCTGTTGAAGGTCACATGTAGATCTTTATAAGCTTTCCATTGTGGATTTTCTGTCACTGCCCACATGCCTTCACTCTTTGATGTGTTTTCTCCATCTAGATAAAAGGAGAGAGGGCCTTTGTTCTTCATCCTTGTAAATATCAAAGGAAGTTAGAAAAGCTAGTCAGAATCCTACTTGATGAACTCTTCTCTCCATCTGAAGTCTAAATCTTTATTTTTGTGAAAATTGGTGAGAGAGAATATAAAACAGTTTCAAAGTTATCATCTGAAGTGTAATCCTTCTCCTCCATTTCAAACTAGTGAGACAATTCAGTAGCAGTCAGTAGCCTGCTTGTTGAAGCATTTTTCTGTAAGAAAATAATAATTTTAGATAAAGAGTATGAATGTTCAGAAGATTGCATGAATTCAGTGTGGTTGGCCAAATTACCAAATCAATCAGCATTCTTTTTCTTTTTTTTTTGTTCTAACAAGTTTGTGCTGGAATGTTGTAGCTCAATCTCTAAGTGGGTGGTTTAGCCAGAAATGCTGGCTCATGTCATCCAAAAAATGCCCATAAAACTGGTGGAAATGATGAGTTCAATGGATCTGCTAGTTTGGGTTTTGAACCTCCTGGATGGTTTGTTGCATTTGATATCATATTAGCATAGCAAGATGTCATGTGAGGTTGGTTGATATTGCTGCTATTCCATTACTATGACAAGCCATGACAACGTATGTGTAACCAAATCTTTAATGTTGGACAAATTGGACTCCTCAGATTTCCAACATACCAATCTGTAGAGCTGACAAATGCTTAGCACACAGCAAACCTAAGTGGAGTTTGCCAGTGAATAGTTGCTGCTTGGACTTTTGGTCCAGATTCATCTCATGGACAGACTTGGGGACCATATTGTTGTATCATCCACATTGATTGTACTGTGTTCTGTAATTGTCTCGCACAAATCCGGCTTGTTGGCCTCTGATTCATGAAGGGTGATTGGCATCTGAAAACAATTGACTTCCTTTCTGATACATGAGTTCATGAACCTAATCGGACCAAAATTGCTTTCATTAATGAACTTATTGATTACATTGCAGAGGATGCTATCCTTATTTTGAGACACCTTTCTGTTAAGATGCTGATGGATCAACATAAGATGTTTGATTAAATTTGCACAGGATCTATCACCATCTTTCTGTTCAAAAGAAAAAGAAGACTATAATGAAGTTTGACTTTGATGTACTTTTGTCTCAAGTTGGTACTGATGCATTATAATGATGGTTATGTTAAGGTTCCTCCAAAGTGGTGTTTAGTATTAACTTTCATATTGTGAGTTCCATCTAATACTGTTTCTCTATTTTCTGTGATGACCTATAATGTTCATGTCAATTACATATTCATAGCATCATGTTCAAAATGATAGACTTTATTTTCTGACAAAGTGGACAACAGCTTTCTTGAACAAGGAAATTTCATGCATCTCTTATCTTATTAGTACCAAATGCTAGAACTAATCCTTATCTAAAGCTTCCCAAGACCAAGTTGGATTTTATATTATCAGCAGAGGTCCTTATTGTCGGCAAATAAGAAGTCAATTATGAATCCAAGTTAGAAATATGGGAAGGTGGAAAAACTTTACATGGACCAATTAAAAACAATACAAATCTAATAAAATTTGTAATTCTTAAAATTATGTCCAACTTTGGCCATGTCCTGAACAAAGTTTGACCTCCACAACAAGGAGTGGAAGGAAGAGTTCTTTGCTTAGTGTTGCAAGACCATTATGTGTAGTCTCCAACTTCTGTAGGTGTATCTTTTTGAGTTATACAAGCAATTGTGGTGTTGCATGGATGGATGTACATGAAAACATTTTACCTTCTTGTGGTTCAAAGTCAAAAGAGATAAAACACCAAACTAGACTTTCTACTAAAGAGAGTTGAATGAAGCTGGAATTGACCTAAAATTTTGAGCTGCTACTGTTGTATGTTCAACAAAGTCTGCCCCTTTAGTTGAAGCAAGCAGTTGGTTGAATGGAATTCAAGGCAAAAAGACAAGGAAACATCTCTTTTGAGGTGGTAGAATAGACAGACCAGTTTTAATCCATGGTTGACAACATCCTCTGAGGAGAGAACCTTTGCTGAACCAAGAAATATTTTCTGACCTAAATATCCTGCTTGCTATAATTACATGAGCTGAGCTTGAAGAATTCCATCAATTGTTCCATGTGATGATACATGACAAGCATGCCATCTCTCAGTTCTTTTGTGTTGGCAATTTGTATTAATCATTAAATGCTGGTTCATTACAAAAGGATTAAGGTTACCAAATGCAAGAACAAGGAACTGATAAATTCAAATATATACGCTCTCTCTCTCTCTCTCTCTCTCTCTCTCTCTCTCTCTCTCTCTATATATATATATATATATATATATATATATATATATATATATATATATATATATATATATTGAGAGATCTACAAAAAACAAAGTTATCATGTGATGTTTTTTATTCTTTTGAACAATGCTAAAAAGGCAGTCATCAGCCCATGTTGGAGGACAGAAAAAAGAGCAGAGTACCAGAATAGAAGATTAAGGTGGCCGCTACTTGAGAAGAACTTGAAACCTTTGAAGTCATCATCCACTCTAAAACAAAGTGCAAGTTGATACAAGGAAGCTGAGATTTCCAAGTACTGAAGCAGCCGCTACTGCTTCTTCTAACTTTCCAGATGAGCATCCCCCACATTTCCATCTCCTGCTTTGGCTTCTTTCTAATGAGAGTTCACTGATGCCAAATTCCATGGGGAGAGAAGCTCTCTCTTGTTTGATCCAGCGCAAATTTATTCTAGTGTTGAGTGATCTGTTTGAGATATAAAGATATCATCTTTGTTTGCGGGAATAAAGTTCTATAAATTAATCATTTCTGAATCTAAAATTAGTGCTTCACAAAATTCTAAGTGTGAAAGCCTTTGGAGGATTCATTTCTCCTTCAATGCCCAGTCAAAAAGTATGCTCTCTTTATGATGTTGTTGATTCTTCCAACTTGAACAGAAGACTACAGCTAAGAAGTTTGGGATTTGTGTCAGCCAAGTTGGTACTTTGTAAGGGAAGAGGAGAAAGAAATCTGTGGAGGGAATCATAAGTTGAAGAAAAGAATGGCTGAAAATATATGTGGAGCATTCTGAGAGTGGATCCCAGAATAATGATTTAGATCTCCCATTTGCAATATTAGATTCATTTGATGTGTGACTGACTTGCAACTGCAAACAGATCAACTCAGCCTACATTTTTCATCCACAGTGGACAATTTCATGTGGCAATATTATAATAGGTTATTCCATTCATTGTTTCTCTGTCTCATTGAGCATTCAACAGCCACAAATTAGCTTTCAACTCTTATATATATTTTTTCCTCAAAGATTACTGATAGGATTCTTAAATGGATAATCAACACCGGTAGAGAAACATCCAAAAATAATATATATATACTTTGGAGTTGATCTAAGCAAAAGAAAATTTCAACTTATCTATCTAAGAACATTAATTTGGTAGATTTATTTACAAAGATTATTGAATGTTCATTGAAATCTTATTCGACATGTTTCAAGAGTGCTAGTTAGAAAGCTTTAATAACTTATCGTAAGATCCTAAGCTCGAATCTCATCTTCTTCGTTTATCATACAAATAAAAATAAAAAGAGAGAAAGAGGAGTACACTTATCTGTATCTAAACAAACATATAACTCTTTTATAATTTCTATCTCAAAATTTTATTATTTATTATTATTATTAGTATTTGATAAAGAGAGATGATGGGATTACTCCTTTATGATCTAAAAAATTAAGATTTAAGTTATCAAAATAATCTCTCTATATTTAGATATCATCATAGAAAAGAATATATGATGGAGAGAGTAAAAAAAAAAAAAGATACATTTTGATAGAAAGAATCTATAAAGTTAAAAAAAAAATTACTCCTTTACGATCTTAAAAAATTAAGATTCGAGTTATCGAAATAATTTCTCTGTATTTAGATATCATCATTAGAAAGAATTTATAATGATGAGAGTAAAAAAAGAAAAGTATATTTTGAAAGAAAGAATCTACATTCTTAGTAATAAAGTAAAAAAGAAAAAGAAAAAGAAAAATGATTGTAAAACCAGCATGGACCATGTCAGAGAGGCACAAGGACAAGGAAATGGAGACCTTAGTTTGGCTGGTGATGGGAGCTGGAAAGAGACAGGGGGATGAGGGGAAAATGAAACTTGGCCAGGGGAGAGGAACCTTAAACATCAAACTTGGCTATCCTTCTCCACAAGGCAAAGAAATGTGCCCCACGAACAGCATCACCATCCCCCACCGCTTTGCATGGGGTGAACAATACCTCCGACTTGTTCATGGGATGCAGTGTATCCAGCCCTCGGCTCTCCAACATCTTCCTTGCCCTCTCATCCTCCCACAGACAGATAGATAGATAGATAGATGAGAGCAGGTAGCTGGCTACCGAACACACACAGTAACAAGAGCAGCACCAGTCCATCCATCTTAACTTCGCAGAAGCTGCCTTCCTCCTTCGAAGCATACGTCTCAACAAACTTTTCCTGTCCTGATTGCATCTCGTTTAACTTGAATTGCAGGAGAAGAGCGAGAGAGGAAACATGCACTGACATGTGTTCATGCAATTCTTCTTCTTCTTCTTCTTCCTAATGGATCTTAAAGTGAAGAACCATTCAGGGAGAGGACCTCACACGGTTGTTTCTAAGAGTTGCCAAGAGCAGACCAGAGAGGTAATTCTTTCGTCGCCTCGATCATTAAATGATGTTTTTGACATGAAGAAGATTGATTATAGTGTTTCTTATTGTCATCCGGTGTGAATTAGGAGTCCTGGAGTTTGCATTGTAACTTTTTTGCTGGATCAAGATCATAGTTCCATCACAAAACACTGAATCTTTATCTGATCACCAGTTTTCTTAACCTTACCGCGTAACTAAAAAGGAGTTGATGCCTGCCTCTCTTACTGTGTCAGGAAACCAAGCTTCCGAGAGTGCCACTAGATTTATGGTTTTGAAGCATCACTCACGATTGACGAAAACCAAAACATAGGAGACCGGATTCTCTTCTCTCTCTTCCATAGCTCGATTTGTCGGACTCGTACGAAGACTGTTTGGTTTGGAGATCTCTCGAGCCTCGGACTTCATTTAAGAAGCTGGTTTTCAATACGAAGGGGAAGAGTAGCACATCGATCTCGAAACCATTATTGAAGAAAAATCTGCTCGTGGAATAAATTCATCTGCTCGGTAAGCCTTGTTGGCAAGAATGCAAAAGGATCGGAGCGATACAAGATCTTTTCGGCCTGGATCGACGGAAGGCAGAGGGAGGAGGAAAAGATCGATGAGCGGTTCGAGTACGGACAAGAGAATCCTTCCGCCGCAAGAGCCAGACCAAGGAAGCTCAGCTTCCAACTATTTCAGCATGGAGTCATTCCTTATGCTCATCTTCCTCACCATGTCTCTGCTGATACTTCCCCTTGTATTGCCTCCACTGCCGCCTCCACCTTCCATGTTGCTATTACTTCCTCTAGGCATACTTGCCTTACTGATGATCCTGGCTTTCATGCCCCCAGATATAAGAAACATTGCCTCCTCTTACTTGTAACTATGTTGCGAATTTTCGGTTCTCGCGAGATAAGAGTATTTGTAGATTCAGAAACTATTTTGAGCTAAAATTATATATGTTGCTACTCTGCTGCACATGATACCACCTCTGAAAAATGTAAGAAGACGGTTCATATTTGCTTGGTTTCTGTGCCTACGTTACGTAATTGATATGGAAACTATACTGCTTTCGATCTCGTGGAACAAATGATCGTGCCAGAAGAATTCCTCGGACTAGAGAAAGTGGAAGAAATTGCTTTAGTTCATCGAGACAAGAATAGAAAAACATCTTCTGTGGCATCTTAAATCGTTATTTTGCATGATCTGAAACATAGATTATAAGAAGAACTTTAACTATTTCTTGTCTGATAATTAAATGATTTCTTGTTCTCCTCGACCTTCTGCTTCCAAATCTTGAGCGGCAAGGTTATGACTTGCGTGAGTGCAGAGTGGTTTGCATCCTTATGCTTGTATCGATGAGTTCTTGATCCAAACAAACACATTTGATTTCTCCGCTTATGGACTGGCGTTGAGTAAACTACATATCACAACCATTTCGATGTTTTTTCAAGTTAGAAGAGTCTTTCGGACTCTACTCCACTGAAGTTGCTGTTAGCCTATAATGAAAAGATCAGTTTGTAGAAGGTGCAGGATGGATTATGACTTCAACAGAACATTGTTGTCGAAGAGGACTGGTGATGGTAACCTCTTGCATCATCCATGCAAACATGCAAATGATCTCGACATACGAATATTCTGTCATGCTCTTATCATCGCCCACAGTCACCAATACTCCTCTTAGAAGGTGACCGACAATTAGACTGCACGAGTAACTTATTACTGCGTTCCTGTTCTCGAACAACAATTGATATCTAATCTAATCAGAACAACGGTAAACGAAGGTCCCGTGAACAAAGAATTGATCTTGAAACAAGTCCTGATATTTCTCAGCGATAGGCATAATTTGTACCGGCCTTTGCAGATAACATTTCGTTGTTCTACATTTTCCTGTGAGTTATCATATTGAAGGGCAAAAGTTGGTAGACAACAAGAACATAGAGGAAATCGAACTTGAACATCCTGCGGACAGTGAACTTGAAATAGCCCAAGTAGAAGCACAATGCAAGGCTTGATACAAATTGATCCTTGTTCGTCCTCAAGTCGAAGAGCCCCCACAACATCTTAGTTCTTAGCTAATTGTCATACCACTGTAACAGATGTAGCTAAATCAATCGCACATCAATTTTGAGTCTATTATCTTTCCTACAACTCATGAACCGTTTTACCTCAAATCTTACAATTGTCAAACTCGTACGATATTTACCTTAAGACAGTTTTAGTGGAGAACTCCTCTAACATTTCTTGAGGTAGGTCAATCATAGTTTTGGCTTCCTTGGGCATTACAGTCAACGTCATGGATGTATTGTCTGCTCGTTTTATGAGCACTTCCAAAGTCTTCCCAACCTGATCCTCCATGATGTCTATGATCTATAAAAAGATAACAATTATGTAAAAAAAAATTAAAATAACAATTATTATTATGATACTTTTCTTTAAAAATTAAAGGAATAATCAATTTTTATGTATTTTGAACACATAATTTATATAGTTATGGAGTACTGGAATGTCTCGAGGCTCTATGTGATATTACACTAATTGTTTCATCAGGCATTGCTTGAAGGTATTTGATTTATATATTAAAACATGAAAACGAAAAAAAGTTGGTTAATAATTTTATCAAAATTAAATAATAGAATCTAAAAGCGATTATATGAAACTTTTCAAGAGAGGATGGAAAGGAAAGGATTTGGAACTTGAAAGAGAACTAATTTTATATGAATTCTCCTGACTAGTAAGTTAATATATTTAAGGATGTAGGTCATAGTGTGTTGGTTTCTAGTAAATCTGTGGAAGTACGTACCTCTTTAGCGGTTCCAACGGGTTTCTTGTCAAACTCGATGACCACATCACCTGGCCGAAATCCAGCATGATGAGCTGGTGATCCCGGGTTTACCTGGTGGACATTATGTGAATGAATGCATCATTTTTTAGATTGCCTTGCAGGAATACAACATGAGAACATAACAATAAAGATGAATAATACAACAAATGAGCCTGCCAATGCATAATCCACTTTCTCCTTTTTTTTTCTTTTAATTGAAATATTGTTTAATAAGCAAATCGTTTAATTAAAAGATGAACATAATATTGTTTAAAATATTCTTAAAATTTTCTTTAACGTAACCAAAACCAAACCACAATTTTCAAATCTATTTAACTCCCTGGCGCGACCAACATCAAGCACTATAGAGTAACCTAATATAAAAAGCATCTCCATTATCCTATACCAACATCAAGCACTATAGAGTAACCTAATATAAAAAGCATCTTCATTATCCTATACCATACTACCACTAGACGAAACTTACCACGAGTACTTGCACACCTTTGATTACGTCCGGAAAGGAAGCATCTTTTTTCTTAAAATGTGCAATTTTCCTTTTATTAAGATCACGCACCTTCATTCCAAGCCGTGGTCGGACTACCCTTCTGCACAAACCACACACCGTTACTGAATATATTAAAAATATATAATGCCAGAATAAAAAAAAAATTATATAAATAAAGTAATCAACCAGTATCGAAACTTTCGACCTTTCATTACTGAAACAAGTACTGGAATTTCCACATATATAATAATATGTAAGACAAATTACAAACAAATATCATGAAATAAGTGCGAATACATTGCGTCCCATATCAGTAGCAGCAATGATCTACTATCAAGATTTTATTTTAAAAAAATTACTTCGAACATATAAAATATTCTAGAAAACCCTGAATATATTGCCCCCATATGAAAACTGAAAATTTTCATTTTCAAAAATGAAAATGAAATCATTAGAAAATTTATTTCATTATTCATTTCATTATAATTCTATATTTTATTAGGTTGATTATATATAATGAATATAATAGTCTTATTATTTCTTTATAGGATAGCTACTTATAAGATATTGATATTTATTATAGTAATAGGATTAGCATATTTGAAAATTTTATTACTTTTCTATAGGATAGAGAACCCAAGACAAAGTGTGAGAAGAGATCCTATATTACACCATGTCTAATTTAAATCAAAATGACACCAAAACAACATTTGTAGTAAAAAATTTATGTGTGGGATACTAACTATGGTCCACAACATTAAAAAGCAAATAAGACAATAGATACTCCAAAAATAGCTAAAATTTTGAATATATAATTAATTTAGATGCCATCAACAGAGAACTATTTAAATGATTAAATTCTTAAAACTAGATAGATGAAACTCAGTTTCACTTAATATTTTAAACTAGGGAAACTCTCCATCAAGTAAATAGAAAAAAAAATGTTTTGCACAAGGATATTCTGAATATTCCACTACCTTTGCAATAACTAGAAAAATCTTAAATGACCCACTCGCTCAAATATTTAAATACGCCTACTCTTTCCCACATCCTATTGTTGACCTACTCGCTCCACCAGCACCCTATTAAGCTCATCTCCAATCACTTTATTTCTCCAAGGTTGCCACTTCCTACATCTCCACACTTTCGCCTTTAGCAACGTAAGCTCCTACCAATAGCTCCACCATCAACTCTGCTATAGTTATCGATGGGTGAAGCAAAAGGCTAAAAAATATTCAATCAATAGGACATTATTTAGGATGTCAATAAATAATGCCAGTAAAATGATAGAATTTTGTTGCTTGTGTCCTCGAACAAAATACCAGAATTTCTATCAGTAGGACCTTATTAAGGATGCCAGTAAAAAGTTGATAACTAAGGGAGATATTAGAACAAATCCAACGTGAAGAGCCAAAGTGATGTTAAAAGCAAAATGAGATAAGAGCAGCCGAACCAATACAGAACATACTCATTCTTTTCGAATTGCTCAATACTTTTCATGACTATATCAATTGGCACTGCAAAGCTCATTCCATCTGCTGTGTTGACACCCACAACCTCGCCATCAAGGTTCACAAGGGGTCCTCCAAGACTTCCCTATAAAAAAGAAACAATCGGCAAATAAAATGATCATAAACTATTCCATGGTTATGCTAGAAAAAGCTGAACTAAAAAGGTTAGACAATCAAATATGTTGCAAATCTTTAAACCATACAAGTTCCATCGACTGCAATTTGATGTGTATATTATGAACTGTGTTCTCTATTTTCTTCTTTTGCCAGTTATCTATCTAGCCAAGACATAAAAGTCATGCATGCACTGCATTAAGGAACCTAACCATCTAATGAGCATAAGCTAAAAAAGTCCACCAAATAATTTCATTTTTCGGAAAGAAAAATTCCTAGCAAAATTGTAGTTCAGAATATATTGTAACAACGAATAACAATAAACATTTGCATTGTAACAATGAAAAACTGATACATCTGCATATACAACCCAGAGAACCATAAGGATACAAGAAGATCTGGGAATGAACGATACGTTCTTATAGTTTATTATTTCAAGGAAAAGAATGAAAGTAAGCTTGCCGTATTAATTGCACAATCTGTTGGCAGATGCTCCCTTCGAACGCTTCCAAGCCCCAAGTCATTGCTATCCCGATCAGTGCAGCTACATATAAACGGGAAAGATGAAAACAACCTTTAAAGAAAAGGTGTAGCAAAAAAAGAAGAAACTCTCTGTGCTTCTGACATGTTGCAAGCATAAACTCATAATAACTCCAGATCAAAACCATAATAAATAATTTGAATAAAATTCTTATAATATTCTTCGAATAACTTGTATTAAATCAAGAATATGTTATAATTAAGTAGAAATTGATCGAGAAGCATGTTAATTTCTACGTTAACACACCTTACAATGCCTGATGTGATTGTATTTTGCAGAGCTTGTGGGGTTCCCAAGGCAATAACCTGGTCGCCTGGACGAATCTTAGATGACGATCCAATTCTAGCCGTTGGCAGTGGAGTTTCAGATTGTATCTTCACAATGGCGATGTCTGAAAGGAAATCAGCAATGACCACTGTGCCCTCAAATTCACGGCCATCTTGTAAAGTTACACCAATCTATTTTATTTGTCAAAAGAATAATCAGTAAAATTTGAAAACAAGTCAGATATTTTCTTGGATTAACAACTAAAAAGAGACCAGGATGGCAGCAAACAAATTATTCTCTTGTTTTTCTTCTTAGGCAAATATTAGGGTTTCAAATAAAATTAAAATGTGTCTGATCATTGCCAGAGTGCCAATGGCAGCTGGCTTCATAATGGCCCCGCGCAGTCCCAGGTCCCAAAAGACCCTGCCCTGACGAGGACCGAGCTAGTTCTAATAAACTGTAAAAGTATGCAGATTTTACGAACAAAGATTTCAACTAAGCACTCAAGAAATGGCCTCCAACAATAGATAAAGAGACTTACCATTCAAGCCTATCTTGTCAGTGACTCCTTTCTCAAAGAAAGTTCAAACATCTTTTCCTTCTAGAACTTACACAAAAGTTATCATACATGTAGACGATTTGCTTTGTTCAAACAACTAAAATCTCCTTATAACAGTATTTGTAACACTAAAAATGAATGAGTAAAACCTGAATCCATCAAGCCAGAATGAGATATGTAGAATAAAGGAAATACCTTACATTAGCGCATAAAGCAGAGCCTAGCCACCTTGTTATCATTTTATAACAGTATTGGTAACACTACATATGAATGAGTAAAACATGAATCTATCAAGCTAATATGAGATATGTACAAGAAAGGCAATACCTCAAATTAGTGCATGCAGCAGAGCCTAACCACCTTGTTATCATTGCTACTTATCTATCATGGTTAAGTAATTCTTATCTGGTATGCATCGACTCTACAGGCTCTAATTTTAGTTGCTTGCAAATGTATCTACAAACATTCAAACAGATGCTAAATGAAATTTTAGATTCTCAGAGACCATCTAGTATTACTGACATTGTCTTATAATCAATAACACCAGAGCTGCTTCATGAAACTGACTATTAGAGCTAAGCTTTCCAAAGTCTCTAACATTTCTAGGGCAGATCTAATGAAATAAAATGAACAATTAGTCTCCGACTATGCACCGACCTTGCTTTTAGAAACCTTTCTCGAGTTGAGGGATTCTGCCACGCAGCTCGCGCTGGTTAAGATCGTTCCATCTGGATCAATTATTGTGCCGGATCCATACGGACCTACAGAAATGTTTTGCAAGAACTCACCAACAAAACCATACAAACAAAAAACCCAAGATCGACATAACCTAAATCAAGAGGCATCCTCACCTTGAGCGACAGATACATGCACCAAAGCAGGGCAGGCAGCAGCAGCCGCCTTGGCAATAGTGTCGCTCTGCATACAACCAGGGGAGCTCGGCCCATCATCCCGGTTCTCTCTGGAAGTCTCCTTCCTTGAACCCGACAGCGGAATAGTTCTCACGGTGGAAGAACGCGACGTAGGATACCCTAGATTTAGAATCAAGAATCAGTCATTTCCGAAGAAATGTAAAAGAAGGAAATATTGGCTTGAAATTTAAACCTCCGGAAGGGGTTGAGAAGAGATATGAAAGAGTGAAGTCTCGCAAGAACAGATCCGACGTCGAGGAGAGGAACTGCCGCAACGGAGCCGAGATCGAAATGACTACATCAGCCGCGGATGGGGAAGACAATAGAATTAAGATGTGACAAGCTACAAGAATGTTGAGATGAATAGGTAAGACGGAGAAAGAAAGGAAAAGGGCGAGAGAAGGTTACTGGCGGGACGGAAGGGGCCGTCGAGCGTGGCGGACGAGGAGGGAGCAAGGGCGGCTCCGCCATAAAGCGCGGTGAGGGCGACGAGGCCGGTGGCTGCGCTGCGGCGTGGACTCTGCGTGAGGAGTCGGCGGAACATGTCTCTTCGACGTCGAGGGAACCGATCGCGACTCTCTCTCTTCTTCGTCGCCTTCCTTCGGCTTGGGCTTGGCGCCAAGAATTTGTTACGATGGCAACAGCTTCTCATCCAGAGTATTTATAGTCGGCATCAGGAAACGAATGAACTGCTCGAGAACGGACCATTCGAACCAGAGACCCCAAATTACATGTCTATACCTACAAAGTTTCAAATTAACAAAATTACCCAAATACATTGTTAAATATAATAACACTAGAAAACGTTAGTTCGGAGGGATAAATATAAAAAAAAAATCATTCTTCTAAAGAATGATTTTGTAATTCTGCTTTTAAATCAAATATATATTTATATTTGATTTAAATATAAATATTTAAATCATAAACCGGAGCTCGATTGCCTCACCTTCATCTCGCTCATCGACTCTCATCACTCCCCCATGGTCCTCGTCTAAGGATCTATTAGTTTTGGTTGAATTTGTCATTGCCTCCATGCGCATAGGAGCAAATCCTGTGAGGGTCGATGGGGTCTGCGGATGAGACAATAACTCTTGCTCCCTCTCTTTACTCTCTCATGGCCTTCACACGAAAAAGGCGAGTTGCTACTATCTCTACAAACCCAGTTACTCCTGTCGAACTTGTCATTGCCTTTACGCATATAGGGGTGAATCCTATGGGGGTCGATAGGATTCACGAATGAGATGATGAGCCTCACCCCCTTCCTTCCTCGCGTAAGGGCTGCGGGTGAACACAAGGAAAGCAATGCAAGGGAGATGTAGGATGGAGGTAACGACGAGTCCGACAAGAGCCATGGGAAAAATGAATATTTATATAAAAAAACATTACGTGAGAAATTTAAAGTCAGACATCTTACCAAAAATTCTTAATATTAGCCTGGAATTCACTCATTATATTTTGAATTTCTTTTGAAACTATTTTTGAAAAAAATAACTTCGCTCGCATTATTCTACGGAAATAATTTCTTTTTTAAACTGTTTACTGTCTTACCAAGAGTCCCTTACCATCCTACACTAGGTGTCAACTCTAACAATTATGCATAAATAAATAATTTATTTTACTACTATTAATTCATATTTTGTTCGTTCAATATGATTGTTGATTTTAATCTAATCGAGATCTTGCTGTGTGTATCTCTAAGTGATGTGGTGTCAGACAAAGAGAAATTTAAGTTAAAACCTTTGTTCAGCTTAGCTTCGAAAGATGTACCTAAGAAACCTTTTTTTATATGATAGTGTAGTATTGAATTCTAAAAACATAGGATAATAACTATATGAGCCGAAACGATATTATGATATTGATTTTTAATGAAAATGATTTAATCAATTCACCCATATTGAAAAAAGAATAATAATATTATTATTTCGCACATATTGAAAAACCGATCGATTCATTATAATTTGATGGATTGATTCGGCTTTTCTTTACACTCGATCAGACCTGTCGATGTGGTTGGATTATGATAACTATGCTTCGATGCATTGCTCTTAGCGAACCAAGAGCAGAGTCGAGAACGACGACTTGGCACGCTCCTATTGGTTCGCTCCGAGACCGGTGTCGCGGGACCCGCGCGTATTGGCCCTCTTCGGTTGTGGCTGGCGGCTCAGCAGCACATCTAGGACAGGGTTCAGGAAAAGGGTGAGAGCGCGAGGCAGTTTTTATTGGTCCCACTGTGTGATTTGTCATCCAACAGGTGGTATTCATCCCTCTTTTCCCTAGATCCTGGCTCGAGTGAGACACGCGAGCCGCACTTGCATATTATACTTACATAGTGCAGTGTGGTGTAATCGTCGTCAACGGCAATCTCAACGACTACGTGGCAACATCCGATGGTTTAAAGTAGTCTGTATCATATCTGCGATCAGCGGCCGTCCCAATTACCACGTGGGAAGCATCCACTGGTTAATGGAAGAACACAGTATAGCTAGAGTCCATTCGCCGGCGCAATAAACAAGATTAGAAACATTGGTAGGTTTCTAATCGGTCGGCTCATTGATCTGCTCCAGAAGAAGTGGAAGACGAAGCTGAAGTAGGACGCGAAGTAGAAGAGAGAGAGAGAGAGAGAGTGTGAGAGAGAGGAGGGGAAAAGATGGAGGTGGGATTCTTGGGTCTGGGCATCATGGGGAAAGCCATGGCAGTCAATCTTCTCCGCCACGGATTCGGTGTGACCGTCTGGAATCGGACCCTCTCCAAGGTCTTCTCTCTTCTTTTCACCTATATCACGCTTTTGTTTTCTTTTGTTCGAGGATTGTTCGATTTTGCTTCATTTGGTGTATATGATGGATAGACACTATTGCCCGTGGTATCTCTGTGGTAGGCACGCGATTAGAAAGCGAATGTCTATAAAGATTTGATTTTTAAGATGGATGGAGTAACAATTTATTCATGTGCTCGATTGTTGCCTTTGGAGGGACAAGTTCGATTTGATTTATCGATATGGATTGCTCATACTTATGGGGTCATATGAATTGTCTGGAACCGGACCCATTGTGATATCTATCGTCTGGAATCGGACCCAATCTGATGATGTCCATGTGTAACATACTTGGATGGACTGCTACTCTTAGTTTTAAGTTGAGAGTTGTTGCCTTATGCATAGCCAAATAATCTTGGCAGGTGGGAAAAGTCGATATCATACTGATATCTATCGTCTGGAATCTAGTGCAATCTGATAATTCTGCATGAATTTGAACTTTTGTATCAAGTTTAATTACTTCAATAGTCAAGAGGAAGTAGGAGAAAACTTTGGTGCCTTAATTTGGGAGAAAAACCTCACCTGTAACCTGCTCAACTGGATTGGGTTTGGGAAAGACACTTGATTCTTGGGTTGATTTTCTATCCAGAACTATTAGGCATAATAGATTATAACTTAATTATTGAAACTACTCGGTCAGCCCCTGCTGAACGGAATTATTTTGTCACAATGTTCGGAATGCCCAATAGAGCCATCCACATCCACTCACTTCAGAAATATAGATAATGGGTGGAAGAACATAGATGTAGGTTTCTGGCCTTCTTCCTTGTTCGCCCAGCACATGTGCTTCCCATTACCACTCATTCCTTTCTGATCTATGTCTACTTAATGTACCTTCAAGTTTTTATGCTGTATCGGAAAACCAACCATAGAGCAGACTATTGCCATGGTAAAGGCATAAATATCTGATAGCTAAGATAATGTGATGAGGATAGTACCATTGCCTTGGTAATTTTATGGTAGTACTTGTAGATTATTTACAGATTCTGGTTGATACATTCTGCCAATCGCCAAATAAAAAAAATGCTTAGATTCTAGTGAGCAATTTTTAGTCGACTGAAAATCAGCCTGACTCAGACTCCACTTGCCCACGTAAACTGCAACCCTTATGTTTGGGTCATGTGCTCATGGCTTTATTACAAATATATCATCTTCAGTTGTGATTGATTCCTATGTTGGTCTTAACATAGGTAGGTCATATGGATTTTGGACACATTATACACAATCATAGTTTTGATTGTGATTATATCTTCCTTTTGTATTCTCGTCATAGCTTTGACACCGTCTTTTGTTGATGCCAATATCTTTTTGTGTTAATATGCTTTTACCCAGGTATTTCTGTAGTTTTAAGATGGCTTTTTCATGCAAAACTTATTGCTATTTTTCAAGAAAGATACTTGAGCTTCCACTATTGGAAACAGTTTTCAGTTAACTAATCTAATAACTGCAGTGTCAAGAGCTAGTGGAGCAAGGTGCATCTGTTGGAGAAACACCTGCAGCTGTTATCAATAAGTGCAAGTACACCATAGCTATGCTATCTGATCCAAGTGCAGCCCTCTCGGTTAGAAAATAACTAAAATCAGCTATGGACACCATCTTAAAACTTCATTGTTACCAATTTGTTCAGATCATGTTCAGGTAGTTTTTGACAAAGATGGAGTGCTTGAGCAAATCTGCAGTGGAAAAGGCTACGTAGATATGTCAACGGTTGATGCAGAAACTTCATCTAAGATCAGTGAGGTCTGTTCTAATGGCGTATATAGTCTGGCTACTTGCAATACCTTCTGTCTTTGTCTTTGGTTGGGAGATTCGTATTGTGATTATTGTTAATTTAGCATCAATAATTTTGTTTCTTTTTATGCATGAAAAAATGATCTCTTTTGAAAATTCTCTTACTTGAAATTTTAAACATGAAATGATGTCTATACCTGCTAATTGATAGAATTTGATTCACGGATGCTAATGAGGTTTTTTCTTATGTGATTAATCTTGTGATCATATAAAAAGTCAATTGTCACGTGCAACCACTGATGAAGGGCAAGAATTTAAAGACTCTTGAGTTCGTATTCTTATATCTTTTTGATTCCTAGAGGAATTGGATGGTTGATGTCGATCCATGTTCCTTGAGTTTAAACTAAGGTTTCAAATATCAGTTGGACTGATATGTATGAACTGATATTTTTTGGTCCAATCAAAGGCCAGTATTGGACCATATGCCAGTATTGATTATTATTTAAATTTTTAATTATTTTTCTTTGATGATATCCGGCAGTACATATGGTATACCACCCTATATGGAGGTACTGTACCTGTTTCACCAGTAATTTTTTCTTGTCTAAATTTGGTTGGAACTTGCAGTCAATTGTTAGGTTAACCTTAAATTACTGGCTGATGAGGTAATCTTGCCAAATTTTCAGCATATTCATCTCAGTTTAATTAAGGCAAAGCAGCAAGTTCACTAACTTATTTCATCAATAACATGCAACAAGAACAATAAAAAAGGAAAATAAAACAAAAACAAATAAAAATAAAAAAAATAAAGCAGAAAGGATAGTAGGTTATTCAAGATGGCAACAAGACTAATACATCACAAAAAGAGATTATAGTTGTAAATTCATCAAAATTAGTGATCACCAAGACAGGAGTTATCCTTTTGAAACCAGTAAACCAAACTGACAACTGCATGAGAGTTCTATTAGTTTCCTTATGGAGCTTCATAAACATTTTATATTGTTTTACACTTCCACCACTAGATGCCCATCTCTAATTCAACAAATTGAAAAAGTCAGATAGAGTGACCTGCTCTTGACAAGCTATCTGGGAAGAAAGGGAAAGAAATAGCCATAATAACATTGTGAATGTTGACTAGGTTTGCAAGTGAGGAAGGCCTTACCATGGGGCATGATCTTCTAGGTTTTGAGTTGTTGGAATAGCTGGTCCCATATTGATGGGAAACACCATGTATGATAAATGAGTATACTTAAATACTTATGCTTCTGATGACAAATAAAATTGCTAAATATTTTCCGAGGAAAATAAGACAGCTGAATTTTGACTGAATAAATCAAAGAATATTATGTTATTGTATTTGATAAAACTTGAGCTGTAAAGCACAGGACCAATACAGAAAATTGAGCTGAAACAAGTAAAATTTCTCATTGTAGAATAAGCCTACAATTGATTTTCTTTAATATTTCATGTTAATGCAACTTGGTTTCGACTTAGTTTGTGCTTTCGGCGAATGCTGTAATGCACTAGGGATGGCAACTTGGCATTGATTGTTATTGACTAAATTTTCAATCTGACAAATCTAGCTTTATAAATTTATGTAAATAGCATCATCATTTCTGCATCATTGATCCATCCACATAAAAGATGCTTGTATACTTTTTCAGGCAATTACAAAGAAGGGCGGGCACTTTCTTGAAGCTCCAGTCTCTGGCAGCAAAAAGCCGGCTGAAGATGGCCAGTTGGTAATCCTAGCAGCTGGAGAGAAGGTAATCTAATAAATCCCAAGCATCTGTTGGTATTTTACACAATTTGTTGGGAACTTCTATTCAGTTATGCTTCATACTGGTTGGTCTGGGGGAGCTCTTAGTAATAGAATTCTGGTCCATCTTCTTTGTTAAAAATTTATCCAATATAATCAATACTAAGTTGGCCTAACTGATTGGATTTCCTGTGAGCTCGTACAGACAAATAGCATGAACTTTTGAAATATTTTGATAGATCATGTAGTCTCCGCTGTTTTCTTTGTAGATATTAGCATTTGTGGATAAGATCTTGGCTGAGGATGGAAGAGAGCTTTGTTCTACTTCAATATTTAGTTGTCTAGAGTTATTGAATAACTGTGGTTTTACAAACAATAATTTTTGTTCTTAAATATATATCATACACCTAGGATGAGCATTTGTTAGGGTTATATACAGATGATAATCTATTTGCAGATTGCTTAAATATTAAAGGGAGATTCACGTATATTGACCATCTCATGGAACAGACAATGATATATTTTGTTCTATTATGCACGTAGAAGGCACCTGGTTATTACATCAATGGGCTTATGGTAGATGGGCCTTAAATTAGATGATTTGCTGGCTTTTAAATGAAGATTAAGATGCTAGAAACATTGTATGAGTTACCTGCCTTTCATTCTGCAACATTACTAATTACTATAACTTTGTATTGGATCCTAATGCAGGCATTGTACGACGAAATGGTTCCTGCATTTGATGTACTGGGGAAAAAATCATTCTTTCTAGGGGAGGTTGGAAATGGAGCCAAATTCAAACTTGTGGTGAACATGATCATGGGCAGGTACGTTATAAAATCCAAGACTTTGGCATACCTTTTTGAAGGATGTTTCAGTAAAGTGTAAATTTAGTACTGGTTGATCCTCATGAGGATTTATGAAAAAACAGTGCACCATTTTGCTGAATTGATTTCACCTTATAAATGATTCCTATGAACTCTCTTCTTAGTATTCGTAGTTGACTAGTTTATTAACTGCATCAAGGCATCTGTTAACATTGGAGCATCTCATGAGGACATTGGTGCATCTCTGATGCAACAATTGATTTTGGTGCTGCTAAGATTTGCATCGTTTATGATGTCTTCTTTTAATTATGCATATCTTATTTCATGCTAGAACAACTTGGTAATAATATATAATTGACATAGAGTCTTATCCAAAGTTTTGAACATCAGTTAAAACCGGTAAGTCCCTGTCAGCATTTATTGATTCTATCAAGTATTAGTATCGAAACTTACAGCTTGCTACCACTACATAATAGTTCATCATAATATTTTTATAATTTCATTTAATGATACATGATGTTACAAGTTGGTGTTCCAGGTTGACAGAACTTTGACATCTGATTCCTCCATTCATTTCTTTTTCGCGCTCTGCAGCATGATGAATGCGTTATCGGAAGGACTCTGCTTGGCTGACAGAAGTGGGCTGAGCCAGCAAACGCTTCTAGACGTTTTGGTATTTGTTTCTCACATCTCACCCATGGAAGGCTCCACAATTCTCCGAAATAACAGTTAGCTAATTGTTCTTGTTTTCCCGGTTATTCTGGCAGGATCTGGGCGCAATTGCTAATCCCATGTTCAAGCTCAAAGGCCCTGCGATGATCAAAGGCAGCTACCCACCTGCATTCCCCCTCAAGCATCAGCAGAAAGATATGAGGTTGGCTCTCGCCCTTGGTGATGAAAATGCTGTCTCGATGCCTATTGCTGCAGCATCCAATGAGGTAACGCTTACCACTGTTCCTCCACACCAACCATCTATCTCTTGCACATTTATCATTCCGACCGAGAATTAATATTTGGATCATATAGGTCAATGATGACTAGTAATGTGATATTGGACGGTACAGATTAATATACCATCTGGTACACCGGTAAAACGTTCCAATCAGATATAAAACCTTAGCTAGGATTAGCTCAGTGGTGGAAAAAAATTCATGAAGATACATTATTATCGTAGCTATGATAAGATAAAAACTGGTCTCATATTGTGATCGTGCAGGCATTCAAGAAGGCCAGGAGCTTGGGATTAGGGGACCTTGATTTCTCAGCTGTCTTTGAAGCCGTAAAGTCTGCAAAAGACTCCGATAGTGCTTGAAGATTGGTTCCAGAAAAAATAAAAATAAAAAAGATGCACGTTAATGTCCTCACCATGCCCTCAAATGACTACATTAGTTCGAGTCAACGATTGCTTAGCGTTGGATATATGTGAGTTCCTGACAAGCTGTGACATATTATTAATTCAGTGAAAATTATTTGGCTTTGCTGCGTCTGTTTTGTAGTTTGGTTACCGAGCCGATGTTATTATATTCGTGGTGGGATTATACATTTTTCCTTTAAAGAATACAGGCACTCCGTTGAGTTGGACATCAGTTGAAGCTCTCTGCTATTTCATTCGTCACCGAGAAATATAAAGATCCTCCACGAGCTGATAGGAATTTTTGCTGATTCCTCCTCAAAATAATGATCACAATCTGCAGCATGTGGTGCCCTTCCTGAAAATTCCCCAACAAATAGCTAGCTGAAAACAATAAGAACAGATCCAACATATGCCCTATTTAGACAGACCACCACAGACAACAGTAATTGCCATCACTTAGTTCATCAATTCAGACTGATCAATTAGCCCGGTCCAAGTTACATTTTTCAGGCATGACTGTGAACAACAGTTGTCAACTTGAGAGAAAGGCTTTAGACCACCAACAGCCAGATGTACAAGTTTAATCTTATACTTATCATGATATGACTGTGAAAGAGGAATCAAACCACCAAAATGTGATCAAAATTAGCTAGATAGGATACATGTCGAACACATACTTGAGTTTGTTAAGTTGTTTTGCTGGACAATCTTCATTTCTTAAGCCTCTCACTCTGGCATCGTTTCTTACTGGGCTTTTTCCCTCTATTTTTTTTCCTATGTAGCAGGGCTTCAGAACCGGTTGCTGTGGCATAGACACTATTTCTGTTCCTGGAACTGGTTTTGGCAATGGGACCTCAGGGGCACTGCTCGCATCTCCAGAATGGGTCTCAGCTTGTGTCTTTATCATCCTTTGAAGTTTCTCTGTTGCTTGGCTGACTTTCTGAAAGTACTGATACCCATCTTCGGCTACTTGATTATCTATCCACAATTGTCATCGACACTGCAACACAAGCAAGATTTTTGAGCAATTATGAGCGGATCGCGATCAACAGAATAAAAAATCATTTCCTTGATAAAACACTAGAAAGTAGCAGGCCTACCATGTAATTAAAGCAATATTATTTTCATATGGCAACAAACGAACATAGCTCAACTGAGCACATAATGAAGCCGGAATATCACTCTTGATTCTGGAGATAACACTATCTACTTAACTCTGATTACTGGTTCATAATGCCAAAATACAAAAACATGGGTTCCAGCACTACTGCACTTTCTCGGGTCAGTATAAGTTAATACTCCCCAAGTTTCATCATTCACATCAGTAAGGCAGATGACCTAAGGTAGTTGCTTCAAAAGATAAAATAGCTTAACAACAAAATAGAAGTTCTACTAAGAAACATTTCAGAGTTCTACCGAGATATAGGGACAATCACAACAATTAAAAGTTCATATTAAATAATTAATCAATCCATTAGTCATGCATCTTTACATAAGTCGCTAATTTGATGCTGATTCAGGGCTCCATCACCAGACAACAGGCCTACTGTGCTTTCAATTATATCAAGATCAGCAGCATCACTACATCCTGTATCTCATATCCAGATACATGGTGGGGCGGACTACCTAACAACCCATTATTTTTAGAGCACTAACATTATAAGTATATCTGGCAGGCTGATCTCGCGGAAATAATTTGCCAATAGAAGATATATCTTTTGCATTTCTGCAGATCACATTGTCAAGATGAGTTTTCAACTACAATGTTCAAAAGAATCTGTTCAAGAGAACTATCACTGCCTTTGAAACCAAGCAGATCCAATGGTGCTAACAATATAAAGGAAAGGTAACTTCTCAAACAAAATTAACAAATTTATGAGACATGGAACTTACTTAAAAACCCCGTTAAGTCCATCCATAGCAGCAGGGTCAACATTTGAAGGAACAAAGGGTGACCATGTCTCCATGATCCTGATTCGGCTGACTATTGTCTGATCCAGAGAAGGTGTTCCCAAAGGAGCTTGAATATATGGCAGCATCCAGGTCCTCATCTTTCTCCATCTTAAATACAATGCTGCCAGGGCAATTAGCAATATCAGCTTCCTCATCCATGACCTCATCGACCACCTTCAGAAGACACGATCTTGGCAATTGTTAGCACAGATCAATCCAGACATATCCTTGGCACCCACCAACCCCCTGATCTCTGATTTCAGAACAAAAACATAAAACACATTTTTTCGCCAACGTTCATAGATAAGATTCCAGATGCATCTGTTGTATCCACAGACTCCTTGCTCTTGAATTTAATAGTGACATCAGGCTTTCCTTCTTTGTTGACACCTTTCAAGGCTTGAGCACGGGCCATTCCAATTCTCATATCCTTTTAAACCTGAAATATCAACTGGAAATTGCACAATCTAATCAGATATGTTTCAGAATTGATACACAACCATTTCTTCAAATATATAAATGAACGAAAAGGGAGCCCTAAAACCCAACTCCAGAACCATACGATGCCTACGCACAAAAAAAAATGAAAATTTTCAGAAGCTGGAATCACCAATGATGAGCATAAGCACCGATACTTCGACATCAAGTGGTCAAGGAATCAGGGGCAGGGTGGTCCAACCAAAGGATGACGTTGCTGCCAAAGGTTCTGGCGGGGGAGGGTTACCCTGCTCACAGGCGACCCTGCAACATACATCAGCCATGAATGAGGCAGCGGAAGAGGAGAGGCCGACAGAATTACGCCTCCATTCCTCTAAATCAGCAAATCTAAACTAGAGATAGAGAGATAGAGATAGGTAAAACGAAGTCCCAGAAAGCAGGAGGCGAATCCAAGCCCTCCAATCAGCAAACCCAACAGCAAACTGGCAATCCGGATTCCGCCTCCATCCCCCCAAATCACCAAATCCAAACAACACAAAGAGAGGAGGCTCCAAGATTTAGGGCGTCGTCTCGACGGTTTGTCTTCTATCTATTTGTTTGGTAGGAGATTTATGCTTTATCCATCAAAACTACCATAACGATGTGGCCATAATGTTAATCTAATTATAAGCATTGCCGTAATTAAGCATAACAATGTTTCAATTATCTTAATAACGATGACAAATTATTATATTTTAATTATTTAGGATTACTACACGAATTATTATTATTATTATTTAGTTAATTATTATATGTATAATTTTATCTTAATAATAACCGAAATACGTGCGACACTATAAATGCAGGTTTGCTTTCGATCGGAAGACATGAGAGCGAAAGAAATGGCCGAAAGCGATGTGACGGCAGCGGAGCGAAGGGTTTGCGTGACCGGCGGCAACGGCTTCATCGGCTCATGGATCGTGCATGGCCTCCTCGCTAAGGGGTACACCGTCACCGCTACCTATCACCCGGCCACCGACCCCTCCCACCTCCGCTCCCTCCCCGGCGGCGACGACAGCCGGCGCCTCATCGTCCGCCCCGCCGACCTCCTCGATGCTGAAGCCATCGCCGCCGCCGTCGCTGGGTGCCGCGCTGGCGTCATCCACGTGGCCTCGCCCTGCACCCTGGAAACCCCGCGGGACCCGCAGCGGGATCTGGTCGCCCCGGCTGTGGAGGGGACACTCAACGTGCTGGAGGCGGCGCGGGCGGCGGGGGCGTCGCGGGTGGTGATAACGTCCTCCATCTCCTCTATGGTGCCGAACCCGAGGTGGGCTTTGGACCACCCCGGCAGGCCCGTCGACGAGGAGTGTTGGACCGACCTCGACTACTGCAAGGCTCACCAGGTTAGCTCCGCACTCCCTCTGCTCCAAGATTTTTAGGATTAAGTGTCTATACTCTATTTTTTGCACAGTTTCGTGCCTTTAAAAGGTAAAAAAAAGGGGGAACTTTTTTGCTATTTCTTTGATATTAGAAGTGTGATTGCAGTCCCCTTCAATGAAAATTTTGTCAGAATGAGAGAATTAGGTTATAAAGAACTCTCATAAACCCTTTTATATATTTAATTCATTTGGTTATATCTATACTAGTGTATTTAGATTGCTTTTAGCATATGAAAAGATATATGCTTTTTTATGTTTAGGTTACAAATTTGAATCTAAATGGCAGATCGAAAATTGATAAAATGATGATGAGGTGGTGATTAGGTTGTCAATTAATCAACATGCTTAAAAGATATCTGAGCAAATGCATAAGTACTTTTTTTTAGTAACATCAAAAGACATCTTGCTATCTAGGTAGGGGATTTTTATGCAAATAAGTCTGCCTCTATTCTTGGGCATGTGTTTCCATTTGCCTTAAACCATCATATTTCATAAATTTGCTAAGTTGCTAGTCAGCAATGCCATGAGTGATGACTAAAGTGAAGCCACTGCACTTGCTGTGAATTTATTCTTTGTTTCTCCTTTCATTTGAATCATTTTCTTACAGAAATGGTACCCAGTGTCTAAGACAACGGCAGAAAAGGTGGCATGGGAATATGCACAAAAGCATGGGTTGGATATTGTGACCATTAATCCATCTACATGCCTTGGTCCACTCTTGCAGCCGACTCTCAATGCTAGCTCTGCTGTGCTCCAACAACTCTTACAAGGTTTGTTTGACTAAAATTTTGATAATGACTTTATTCTTGTAGTATGTTAATTATTACTTCTGTTTCTGAGCAGGTTCAAAAGACAGCCAGGAGTATCACTGGCTGGGTTGTGTGCATGTGTGTGATGTTGCTGATGCTCATATCTTGCTCTTAGAGACACCAAGTGCATCTGGTCGACATCTATGCACTAATGGCATATATCAGTTTAAGGACTTTGCTGAAACTGTTGATAAGCTATGTCCTGGATATAATGTACATAGGTAACCACACTTGACAAGTTCTTTTCCTTTGTTTCTGTTCCCTGGATTCAGAAGAAGAATAAGAAATGAATCAACATAAAAAACATGTAGTGTTTCATTGCACAAAAAGTAAACAATAGTACTGTTATATACTTTAAAAAATTACTTAATGGAGTTAATTTCCTGTCCTAAATGTGCTCTTTAAAAAAATAATTAGTATGTCAGTATGTTGATTTGTCAGTAATAATGATTTCATTGCATAGCATGAGTTAATCTCACTTGAATCATTTTGTTTCACCAGATTTGTTTCTAAATCATAGTAGGTCAATATATTCATTTTCAGTCATTATCATTTCATCACATAGCATATGACTTAAAGTCTTAATCCCATTTGGTTCATTTTGTTTCACCAGTTTGAAGGGGTCAATCAGAAACTAAAATGAGTTTGTTAATAAATCAAACAACCTGATTACTTCATTTGTTTAGTGGATCAATTTCTTTTCCTATCAAAAGAATCTTCTCTAAAATTTTGAAGAATGAGATTTTGCAATTGTTTTTCTTGTTTCTCGAACTAGAAGCTTTAAGTTTACAAGGTTGGAATAGATCCATGCAAAGATAGCGTAAATGACAAATAGTTAGAATAAGGTATAGTTGGAGTTTTTGGTACTGTTTGATTACAAAATTTTGAAGCATAAACAAAAAGTACAATCTTTTGTTATTTTGTCTTCTTTCTGGTAGGGTTCTACTAGTTAATTGCCTTGAATCTTACATTGGCAGGCATGCTATCGTGCTTATATTTCACTTGTGATTCTTGTTTGTGCACTGAATGTTGTGCACTCGTTGACTCTTTTTGAAGCTCTTGCATTTCAGGAAAGTTGCATTTGCCAGTGACATTCCTCTCGTAAGGAAGTTTCTGTCATTTGTTCATTTACCTTGTATAGTCTTTAAGCTTTTATAATATCTCTCCTAAGGAAGTTTCTTTCATTTGTCTGTTTACCTTGTATAGTCTTTAAGTTTTCTTATTGTCTAGTGATGGTTTATTTTCTAGTTCATTTTGCAGAACATTGGATCAATTGAATTACTAGACAAACAAACAATAAGATAAATAATTAAAAATGTTGACATCATTTTAATGCTCTGATGTTATTCTTACAGCTGAAATTCTTCAAAGTTCCTACATGTTGCCTAGTTCTTTTAGTGGTCTGTGCTGCTTTGTAACAGATCTGTGTCAGACCATAAATGTCAAAAATATATTCAGCTTTTGTCTGTTTCTCCTTGGTCTTCCAAACAAATTGAGGTGTACCCTTGTGTCAAAGTCGTGGATTTCGTGACAACTCAGCTGATCATGAGAGACAAGCAGAGTATCCAAGTGACCAGCAAGATCTGGATAACATTTCATGCACAGTTTGATGCTGCACATCAATCTCTTGTTAGACACTTACTTCTGCACTTCTGTCTTATTCTTCTACTGCTCTCTTTCCTTCTAATTGTTTATCAAGGTAGCTTGTAAACTGCAATTTATCAAACTCGCATTCTGGTATCTGGTCCATAGTTTGGTTTGGCTTCATCTCTTTTCAAAAGTCATGTTGCATTTATCAGTGTGACGTATGCAGCCTTTACATTATCCTTTTTATGCCCTGCACTCGGACTTGTATTTGGTTATAGTGTTTTAGAAGAACTGATCAAGCTCGGCCTCGTCTGTAAATTTGATTTGTTCCTTCTTTTTCTGTATATGCACTGATTGCTAATATCCGGTTACCAGGTTTACAGAAGAAACTCAGCCAGGACTTGTAGCACTGAAAGATGCAGCAAAGAAGCTGATCAAGCTCGGCCTCGTCTTCAGACCGATAGAAAGTGCAATAAAAGACTCTCAAGAGAGCCTGATAGCAAAGGGCTACCTTGCTCCACCTACCCAATAAATCCAATGCTGTTGATCTTTTCCATTATGGTCATGGAATTAACCTTGTTTCATAAATTGTTAATACCAGTGACTTAAGATCTTTGTTCTAAAAAAATAAATTTGGTGTAGTTCTTATTTCAACTTGGAATTCCGTTCTGCATGCTTGACTTGCCATTGGATTGGCACAAAATGTCCTCCAAAGCTCGAGAGTATTTTGTATCTCGAGTTTCACTCAGCTGATGATAGCAATGACTTGGAAGGGTATTTTGGAACTGAGAAGGATGGTTATTTGCTTGTGAGGTGACGTGAAGTGGGAAATCAGGAGAAAATTAATTTAAAAGGTTTTCATTTCATCTCTTGGTTATCATTTTTTGGATTTTGATAACTCCTAACACAACTCCAAATAAACTAAGCTAAGCGTAGGAACAATTGGCAATTGTTGCTGTTAATCTGCCTAATGTTAGCAACTTATCGTTCATAATTATCAGATCAAAAAGAAAGAATAGGGAGAGGGAGAAGAGGCGAAGGAAGTGAAAGGAATTAGAAAGAGAATAGGAAAGAGAAGTTTCGAGCAAAAAGGGGAGTAGAGACTGACAGGAAGAAGAAGAAAAAAAAAAGAAAATATAATTTATTATAACTGAACCTGCAGTAAAATTACAAACTTCGATGATCAATTCCATTCAAATAACTATGGCCACAACTCAAGCAATCATTTTTCCCATTTCCTCTCCTTTGAATTCTGAGGTTGTCAGATGTTATATGTCAAGGTTTAGCATTCATCAGTAATTTTCAAGCATTGCTTAGAACTCAAGCATTTTATAGCTGTATCTAAACCTGGTTAAATCAGAGGTAAACTTCACATTTTGATACTACTTTGTGTGTTCCTTCTCAAGTAAACTCAGCTTACCAATGTTCCAGGCGTAGTAGATTACACAACCAGGAGCACTTGCAGTAATGTATCAAACACAGCAGAGGATGCAACATTATAAGTAGCTTTATTTTCATACTTGTTCTCCTTCCAAAGTAAATCCAGCAACAGAGAGATCCTTAGGATGGAGAAGGCGCATCGGGCTGCCGCTGAGGGAGGGCAGCTTGGAAGGCAGGCAGTTCGTTGTATGCATCGTTCAATCTGGCTAGTGTAGGGTAAAGAGACTGCATTCATGATAAAGAGAAGATATAAAGAGTCGATGGATGAACATGTAAGCTATGAAGCAGCTTTCAGCCGAAAAGAAAAATACTGAATTCAATGTCGAAAGTTATTCAGGAAGAGAGTGCTTGAGATTCATATTTCAGGACTCATCCCATTAGTTTTTCACCTCTGATGTCTCTTTGTCATGCCAAAAAGATTTATAGAAGGATGTTTTTGGTTAAAAACTCATTTTAACCTACGGGACTGTGAAACCAAGAGAGAGACTTGAGAGGAAATGTTATGAGCCAAGTTGGACAAAATCTGAGATTTGAGTTATTGGATCATGCAAGTTTTGTTGCTTAGGTGGTAGTTCTTGTCTGTTATGAAAAAAATGACATACAAATGGTTTCAAAACCTCGCAGTTAGATTGAATAAGGTTAAATGTAATGCCTGAAAGCAAAAGGAAGAAGAGGCTGAGGAGATCTGATGGATTTCCATTAACTTTGATAAAAAAATTTCAATATTTTATTAAAGCAAAAGAACTTATGCAACATATAATACCATGTCAATTTGGAAGCGCACTAATCCTGCATAGATCTGGGGTGCCAGAAACACGTCTGCCTGCGCATGACAACAATAAAGTGAAATTACTTTAGTTTAATTTGGAAAACCTGAGAACAATTACAGTTGCAAGCACATGAACCGTGATTCAACCCTGCAATATGCTAAATTACAGGACAAAGAACGGCTTGTCTCTGGATTCAGATATGCTAGGGACATAAGGACAAAAATAGTCAAAACATCACTATTGCTTATGATCAGGCAAGCAGATCTATGCCAACTGCTGAAGCAGAACTCAGCTGGTTCTAACTTCCAACCACATGGACTCGACAATTGACAATCATTAGTGAACACAATGCAGACACTTACGAAGAAAAGGAACAAGTATAGCACAAAAAGTAGTTGCTCAGAATGCATTTTTATGCTTCCATGCATGCTTTTTAAACACAAAAGCAAGAAAAGAAAATTCACTTAAAACCTAAAAATATTCTAGAAATTTACTAAAAACATGTAACAAAACACCAAAATGACAACACATAAAGCAGCAAATTAATTGGCTATAATTATTTTTATCGCAAGGCTACTGTTGGACTAACCAGCTGGACCTCATCCCCGGTAGCATATTTGCCAGCATGCTCCTTTAAGAGTTTCTCAAGTGCTGAAGACGAACAAACAATCAAACTTAAGAATAGTTTACAGAGAAACTAAGAACACTGTCAGAATAAAAATTCAACTAATTGACACTTTCATTATCATGCGACTGCAGGAACATCAAGCATTAGGTGTTTGAGTGGCAATAATTGCTATTGATGGTGCTGATGAGTCAGACACTAGTATGAATGCAGTTGTAATGCTCCTAGGGTAGGTAGCAGCACTAGTATAAGGCAACCAATCTCATCCCCTAAGAGGCATTAGGTGTTTCCTCAACTTATTCAATAGTAGACAAGCATCAAATATCAGTGATATTGACCCCATAGGCACTAAAATAATGCAGGGTCCACAATGCCTCTTTATAAGAGAAGAAGATGGATACTGATCTATTATATTTTGGTGAAATTCAATTTCAATCGCATCACTCTTAAAACAATTTGGGACACTTATTATAGACTTGTGATATCCACCATCTAGAAAGTTTTACAATGGTTTTGGGATTTCTATTTGAGATTATAGGGAGGCATCTTTAATGATGAGATCAAGAAAATTCATACATGGACAAAGTCTTTTAAAGAGTAGTAAAACCTCTATGATATGATCCTTGTGTATAACAGCTTGTTGAAACCTGCTAGGATGAACACTGATTTTCTGGTGTATAACATGAGGGTCATCTTTCACAGGTCCTTTAATGTGTTAGATCAGGTTCATCACGTGAATTAGATTTGAGGGAGGCAGTAATAGATGAGAGTGGGGAATGCAAAATAGTTTAAGTGACTGGTAATGACCAATTTTAAGGAAGCAAATGAACAACTGATTGAAAACATGACTTTGTAGGCATTACGTATAGCACAATGTATCGACTTAATGATATATTGGTTATATCTCACTGATGAATGGGATAGTGGGAGAGGCATGGTTTGAAGTCTCGTGTCCTAGACCCAGACTAGCCACCGGCTGGATTGATACAGGTCAGGTTTGTACCATCATGCCAAAACATTGGATGCCTGTACATGTCGTGGTACTGAGAAGGGTGGGAGAAGGAGAAGGAGAAGAAGAAGATGAGGAGGAGATAAAGCAGGAGAAGGAGAGGAGGAGAAAGAGAAGAGGAGGCAAAGGAAGAGGCAGAGGAGAAGTGCAGGAGGATGAAGAAGAGGTGGAAGAGGGGTATTAGTTTGATAAGCAGGGAGGCAAGCCGGCAGCGGGGCACAAGTGTTAGGGCTTATGGCTATCAATCGAGTGAGTGAGAGAGCGTCTGACCGGTCGGCTTAAGGCATGGGCTTAACTTTTGATTATGATTTCTCATTTCCATTGGTTCTTTGCATGTAGCTGACTGACCATTTGGTTGTGCAAAGCACCACAGCGACTGGTAACTAGCATTGGTTTGCAAAGATAGTCCATAAACAGATTAACATATTCTAGGAAATCACCAGTAATAAAACCTATTATCTAATATGGAAGGCATTAATTGCGGAGTAAAAAACAACCTGCAAATCCTTTATTAATATGATTTTGTGCCCATGTAAGTTTCTCATCAGCGTTAAATTTGTTCTCAATAAATTGCTGCAAATTCACAAGCAGGAAACAACGAGTATTATTATTAGAGTTTTCGAAGATGAATAGCATATATCTTACATAACAATGAAATTTTGAAAAAGTAGGAACAGCTTTTCATTTACCAGTACAGGAAGATTCTGAAGAGGTTGAATACTCGAGCCGACTATACTTGCTGCCTGTAAAAACAAATGGCCGCAATAACCATTGAGATTTGCTAGAACTGAAAATAATGTAACTTTGAACAATAACTAAGAGCAGAAGATAATCCAAACTCATGGTACAGATATTGCAATATATACGTAAAGAGCGGAAAAATATTCAAACTGTTTTTGTGTCTGAAGAGTTCATGGGGCCAGGACCGAGGCTTATCTTTCACAGAAAAAATGCACATGAGATATACCAAGATGATGAATTGTGAAGTACAAAACTAATGTCATCCTATCGAAACAAGGATTGTGTAATGAGATGTGCATAAAGAGATTCCATATGAAATTGGAAATCATGAAAGAATGAAACAGAAGAATAATAAGAAGGATTATACTAAGTTCCTCTAAGCTATATGTTATCATACTATAACTCAAACAAACCATTAATATCTAGTATTCAACATGAACTGCAAAATTTTATTTTGTAAGTATAGGATATCTCACTAGAATAAGCAGGTTAGCAGTTATGTCAGAATACAGTGGTAAAGGGAAACATATACCAACTAGACACCTAACCGCACCGCCAAAGGGTATCATCTACCTAGGAAGTTCACCTGGAGATTGAGTGCTTTCTTTTTCGCGTCTTGAGGCAGCAGGGGATGCTGAGGGTACTTGTCTTCCAAATACTGCACAAACCAATGCAACACCTTCAATTAGCAGATGCGAGGACCAAAACAAACATCACCCAAGAATCAGGCTCCAACGGGTTCAGCCATAAAACAAATAACGGGAAAAAACATCTTTTGCTCACCAATATGATTGCAAACGAGTCACCAATTACCGTATCCCCGTCTACAAGCGCCGGAACATACTTCATCGGGTTGAGCTTCTCAAACTCTGGATTCAACAAGAAAAATCAGTGCAAGAAGCGCGGGGGAAAGAATAAATAAGCAATTTTGGTTACGCAATAATTGTTGCCGAATCCAAAGAAGGTATTCGCTCTCCGACCTGGATCGAAATGATCGCCCTTCAAAAGATTCACAGCCTTGTACTCGTACTCCAACCCTTTCATTACACATAAATCAGAAAACGAGACCGACGGCGTCGAATTCAACAACCAAAGAATAAAACAACAGTTAAGATTTCAGCGCGATCGACGCGTCACGCTAGAAACCCTTGAAGGAAGAACCTTTGATATTAAGGGCGATGCGGACCCGCTGCGAGCACGAGCTCCGCCAGTAGGAATACAGCGTGAGCTTCGCCGGCTCCGCCATCTCCTAAAAGATCAACCAAAGAAACGCGAGACAGAGATAGAGAGGGACGATGATGATGACTGACGATGATTCGGAGGAGACACGAAGACTCGCTCACGCCGGCCGATGTATTGGTTAAAAGATATGTTTCAGCAACGTCAACTCGATAGCAGCAAATGGACGACTTTGCCTACGACTTCGACCACGACCACGGAATTCATGAGTGGGTAAGGTTGGATTCGCTTATGGGGATTTGACATAAATATATATATATATATATATATATATGTATATATATATGTATGTATATATATATATGTATGTGTATATAAATATATATGTATATATACATATATATTAAAATGATATATAAATATAGGCTTTAAAGAAGTTCGACTGTATATAGGTCCGCTTATGGGCGAAGGTTAACCCAATTGGAAGAGGTGGAGGGGGTCGGCAAAGGGGATCGGTGTCGAGGGAAGGAGAGAGGAGAGAGAGCGGAGAGCGGAGAAGAGGGGATGGCGAAACCGTTGGGATCGACGGGGGAGTTCTTCCGGCGGAGGGATGAGTGGCGGAAGCACCCGATGCTCGCCAACAACCTCCGCCACGCCACTCCGGGCCTTGGCATCGCCCTTGTCGCCTTCGGCATCTACCTCGCCGGCGAGGCCGCCTACAACCACTTCCGCCGCCCTGAAGATCACCCCACCACCCACCACTGATCGTGGAACCCGTGGATGACGCTCGATTCCCATTGATTCCTTGAAGGTCCCCTCGCTTTCTTCCCTTCCGTTTCCTAAAGATCCGGTTTTGTGCGAGAGATTTGTTGTTTATTGGTTTGTTGATAGCTCTTAATATCGATTCTTTTCGAATTTGATTCACTGACCAGGATTTTCTTGTCTTTTTAGGTTTTAGGTGATTCTTATTGATCGATCGTGGATTTTGTTTACGTCGACTTCGTTTCTTGAGCTGCCATGTTGTGTTTGTTTGGTGCCTGATTTGTCTGTACTAATGCTGCAATCAGAGGGAAACCAGAAATGATAAGTTCAAGAGTAATTCGAGACGAAATGTTGTATTTTGGATGAATTGGTTCTTCAAGTGGACTTTCATATGTATGACTGGAATGAGCGTTTGAGCTCTCAAGGTTGTCTGATCTGATCCTTAAGGTTATGACTTCACGAGTCATATTAAATTTTATCGGTGGTTAGTTTTTGGTAAATATGGTGGCCAGTTTCATTTGTCTTTGGAAAGAATATGTTGGATGTGAATATTATCTTTTGTATAGATTTCACATTTACTCAATATCTGGGTCTCTGATAAGTCACCAAATTATAACATATGTTTCTGTGTGATACCACACTTTTAAGAAAACCAACATGCTTGTTGGATTTTGTTCATGTAATAACTTGTATTACCATTCAACATGAAATCAATAGTATGTCCAAAGTAATGTCTTTCAGGAAATGTTATTTAGTTTTAGAGTACCATCAAGAAAATTCCAAAGAGTGAGCCTTGGAACATTGGTGATATTGCTTCTTTGGTTTTAGTGATAAGGTTGTGTACATTGACTTGCGTATTGAGTCACCCTTTTTCAATCAAGAAACATTAAGCTACTTGATGTGGGTTACATGCCATAACTGAATAATTGTGCATGTATGATCACGGGAGATCTAGAGTTTATTTCTCTTAATTTGTTGGTGAGTATGTGTTTCAGGTGTTTTCTGTTGACCCACCCTTCTTGTTCCAGTACTGATGGTAGATGTGGTCGTAGAGCTCAGTAAAACATTTGGAAGATCCTTAAAATATTCAGATCATACCTCTTTCTTTTTGCTGCTTTTACTTTGTACTTCCTCGCAGACCATCTGCTAGTTATAGATGAAGTACACCATCTGAATATACAGATCCTTTGCAACTATCCTTTACCTGCTGAACATACCAAATTGAACAATAAAAAATCAGAGAATCCTCCATCCACTTTTGACTCAATTTGGACTTGAATTGGAAAAAATAAATTCCAATATGAGGGGTTATCGTATCGGGTTGTGTGTATGCCACCCTGTCAAAAGCATCCTTGCTAGGATATGGAAATGGCAAATAAATCTTGGTCATCAACATCTTGAGAATTTCTTTGTTTGGTAGATTCTCATTTAAGCATGATCATTTACCTTAGAAGTGTGTTTTATGCCTTATGCCTTTGCATCAGTTCCCGGAGACCATGGTCCCTGGTGTGGCATTGACCTTTTACAAATTTGATTCATTTTCTGAAGATATTTGTGTTTTGCTGTTGGAAAAATCTGTGAAAGTGCAGAAGTTTAGGTATCGTTAGAAGAACCTTCATTGGGATGTTATAGTGTTTCTTATTGGGGTTTCAATTATGGGTGTAAAACTATGGGTTACCTGACCCCACAACAAAGCCTACTTTAAGTTCTGCTACTATTCTTTTAAGATCCGATCTTCACCAGGAACATGTCAACCTTTTTTCATTTTGATTCCGAGCACATATTTTTTTTCTTTCTTTTCTTACTGTGGTTATTTTTCTGTTTTTCATTTTATATTGAGATCTGTTTTTATTCTTGATTATGTCAAAATATATTGGTTCTGTAGTCGATCTGGAATAAGCTGGTTTAGTTATCTCCAAGATTGCTATTGTATCTGAGGGTGAATATCATTGCAATCTCATAGGGGGTCTGAGGGTGATGCAAAAGTATGTCTGAATTTTCCGACGCTGGCTGATACAATTAATTGATGACTTGAATTATGGTCATTTATGGTGACATAGTCCTAAGATGATAGACCAGTTTAGAGTAGAAAAAGTCAAAAGTTTTAAGAGCAATAAAAGAGAAGAGATAAACAACAAGGGAAGAGGGAATCCTCAACCAAGGATATTTAAGAATTCATCGACTTTTACTCACAAATTTATTTGTTTCTTGTAGACATCTACATAAAGGTCACTTATACTTCAGTGTTAAAGGATTGGACTCATAATGACCGAAAAACTAGTTGAAACTATTGTCTCAGAAGATGACTTTCAATCACCTTTTTTTAATAGCATAACAAAATCATCATAAAAAGTTAAAAACTAATAAGACTAAGGAACTAATTATAGGTAGGTCATTTCTGGACTAGGCTGGTTTGATTTGAAATATGATTCAAATGACCTTTTGAAAACCTATTTACATCATCAGTTTCATGATGAGGTTGCTCTTTTGTGGTGTAGGTGACCAAAGGTTCAAGTTATAAAAGAGGATCACATGACTTAAGGTGTGACTATCCCCCTCCTACATTGTTCACATATTGATTATTTTAGTATATATAAATGTGTTTTTATAATTTACTGGTAGGAGGTAAATCCGATACCGTCAACTTGTGTCTCTCACAAATGGGGCATTGTATCGGAATTCTGTGATGCCAGAAGCAGTAGTAAGAATCCTCGTAAGCTTCAGGCATTGACTACTTTAATGGATCATGTGATCTCTCTCTCGAATCCTTTGAGAAGTACAAGACAAATTGTGCATCACAACAGTCAGTACCTGTTTCTTCTGGGGGTGACAAAAAATGTTGGAGAAAATACAGGGAAGCAAAACCAATTGACCAGATTACCTCTAGATCACAGAATGATGGGAATGTTTTAGGATGGAAACTTCTGCCATAAAGGCCTTTCCCATTTCTCAGTGTGCCACAGTAGGCCATAAGAGCCGCCGCTGGATGTGCAGTCACTTTGATACACCATTGAATATATGCATTCAATGTGGTGTTCAGGATCATGTATCCACCACCTTGTCGATCACACTTCCCCATCTGAATCCAGCCAGTCCCAATAGAAATTGGTACACAGTCTTGCTTTTGCTAGCAGAATAACTGGAATCAAGATTCATCTCATGTTTCTGAACTAAACCCATTACCAAGTGTTCCTGGTCCATAACTTTTACGATTTTACCAGTGGTAATCGTAATGGCTGAAATCATTAGTTTCATGGTTTTATTTACACATTTGATTTTTGTTGTTTTATCTTATTGTTCAAGTTTTCCTTTACTGTGGATTTTGCCGCCTTACGTTTTTGTTTTCGTTATTTATTTCAGATAAATGCTTGACAGTTTGATGATGCACATCAATCTCTTGTTAGACACTTATTTCTGCACTTCTGTCTTATTCTTTTACTGCTCTCTTTCCTTCTAATTGTTTATCAAGGTAGCTTGTAAACTGCAATCTATCAAACTGGCATTCTGGTATCTGGGCCATAGTTTGGTTTGGCTTCATCTCTTTTCAAAAGTCATGTTGCATTTATCAGCCTCTACATTATCCTTTTTATGCCCTGCACTCGGACTTGTATTTGGTTATAGTGTTTTAGAAGAACTTAACCCTCTGTAAATTTGATTTGTTCCTTCTTTTTCTGTATATGCACTGATTGCTAATATCCCGTTACCAGGTTTACAGAAGAAACTCAGCCAGGACTTGTAGCACTCAAAGATGCAGCAAAGAAGCTGCTCGACCTCGGCCTCGTCTTCAGACCGATAGAAAATGCAATAAAAGACTCTCAAGAGAGCCTGATAGCAAAGGGCTACCTTGCTCCACCTACCCGAAAAATCCAATTCTGTTGATCTTTACCATTATGGTCATGGAATTAACCGTGTTTCATAAATTGTTAGTACCAGTGACTAAGATCTTTGTTCTGAAAAAATAAATTTGGTGTAGTTCTTATTTCAACTTGGAATTCTGTTTTGCATGCTTGACTTGCCATTAGATTGGCACAAAATGTCCTCCAGAGCTCGAGAGTATTTTATATCTCGAGTTTCACTCAGCTGATGATAGCAATGACTTCGATGGGTATTTTGGAACTGAGAAAATTAATTTATAAGGTTTTCATTTCATCTCTTTGTTATCATTTATGGATTTTGATAACTCCTAACACAACTCCAAATAAACTAAGCTAAGCGTAGGAACAATTGGCAATTGTTGCTGTTAATCTGCCTAATGTTAGCAACTTATCATTCATAGTTATCAGAGCAAAAAGAAAGAATAGGAAGAGGGAGAAGAGGCGAAGGAAATGAAAGGAATTAGAAAGAGAATAGGAAAGAGAAGTTTGGAGTAAAGAGGGGAGTAGAGACTGACAGGAAGAACAAGAAAAGAAAATATAATTTATTATAACTGAACCTGCAGTACAATTACAAGGTTCAATGATCAATTCCATTCAAATAACTATGGCTACAACTCAAACAATCATTTTTTCCATTTCCTCTTCTTTGAATTGTGAGGTTGTCAGATATCAGATGTTATATGTCAAAGTTTAGCATTCATCAGTAATTTTCAAACATTACTTAGAACTCAAGCATTTTATAGCTGTATCTAAACCTGGTTAAATCAGAGGTAAACTTCACATTTTGATACTACTTTGTGTGTTCCTTCTCATGTAAACTCTTAACTTACAAATGTTCCAGGCGTAGTTGATTACACAACCAGGAGCAATTGGAGTAATGTATCAAACACAGCAGAGGAAGCAACATTATAAGTAGCTTTATTTTCATACTTTATCTCCTTCCAAAGTAAATCCAGCAACAGAGAGATCCTTAGGATGGAGAAGGCGCATCAGGCTGCCGCTGTGGGAGGGCAGCTTGGAAGGCAGGCAGTTCGTTGTATGCATCGTTCAATCTGGCTAGTGTAGGGTAAAGAGACTGCATTCATGATAAAGAGAAGATATAAAGAGTCAGATGGATGAACATGTAAGCTATGAAGCAGCTTTCAGCCGAAAAGAAAAATACTGAATTCAATTTCGAAAGTTATTCAGGAAAGAGTGCTTGGGATTCATATTTCAGGACTCATCCCATTAGTTTTTCACCTCTGATGTCTCTTCGTCATGCCAAAAAGATTTATAGAAGGATGTTTTTGGTTAAAAACAGGCTTTCACCTATGGGACTGTGAAACCAAGTTCCACAAAATCTGAGCCAAGTTCGACAAAATCTGAGATTTGAGTTATTGGATCATGTAAGTTATGTTGCTTAAGCGGTAGTTCTTGTCTGTTATGCAAAAAATGACATATAAATGGTTTCAAAACCGGGCAGATAGATTGAATAAGGTTAAATGTAATGCCGGAAAGCAAAAGGAAGAAGAGGATGAGGAGATCTGATGGATTTCCATTAACTTTGATAAAAAATTTCAATATTTTATTAAAGCAAAAAAACTTATGCAACATATAATACCATGTCAATTTGGAAGCGCACTAATCCTGCATAGATCTGGGGTGCCAGAAACACGTCTGCCTGCGCATGACAACAATAAAGTGAAATTACTTTATTTTAATTTGGAAAACCTGAGAACAATTACAGTTGCAAGCACATGAACCGTGATTCAACCCTGCAATATGCTAAAATACAGGACAAAGAACGGCTTGTCTCTGGATTCAGATATGCTAGGGACATAAGGACATAAATCATCAAAACATCACTATTGCTTATGATCAGGCAAGCAGATCTATGCCAACTGCTGAAGCAGAACTCAGCTGGTTCTAACTTCCAACCACGTGGACTCAACAATTGACAATCATTAGTGAACACAATGCAGACACTTACAAGAAAAGGAACAAGTATAGCACAAAAAGTAGTTGCTCAGAATGCATTTTTATGCTTCCATGCATGCATTTTAAACACACATGCAAGAAAAGAAAATTCACTTAAAACCTAAAAAAATTCCAGAAAATTACTAAAAACATGTAACAAAACACCAAAATGATAACACATAAAGCAGCAAATTAATTGGCTATAATTATTTTTATCGCAAGGCTACTGTTGGACTAACCAGCTGGACCTCATCCCCGGTAGCATATTTGCCAGCATGCTCCTTTAAGAGTTTCTCAAGTGCTGAAGACGAACAAACAATCAAACTTAAGAATAGTTTACAGAGAAACTAAGAACACTGTCAGAATAAAAATTCAACTAATTGACACTTTCATTATCATGCGACTGCAGGAACATCAAGCATTAGGTGTTTTAGTGGCAATAATTGCAATTGGTGGTGCTGATGAGTCAGACACTAGTATGAATGCAGTTGTAGGGCCCCTAGGGTAGGTAGCAGCACTAGTATAAGGCAACCAATCTCATCCCCTAAGAGGCATTAGGTGTTTCCTCAACTTATTCAATAGTAGACAAGCATCAAATATCAGTGATATTGACCCTATAGGCACTAAAATAATGCAGGGTCCACAATGCCTCTTTAAAGAGAAGAAGATGGATACTGATCTAGCATATTTTGGTGAAATTCAATTTCAATCGCATCCCTCTTAAGACAATTTGGGACACTTATTATAGACTTGTGATATCCACCATCTAGAAAGTTTTACAATGGTTTTGGGATTTCTATTTGAGATTATAGGGAGGCATCTTTAATGAATAATGATGAGATCAAGAAAATTCATACATGGTCAAAGTCTTTTAAAGAGTAGTAAAACCTCTACGATATGATCCTTGTGTATAACAGCTTGTTGAAACCTGCTAGGATGAACACTGATTTTCTGGCGTATAACATGAGGGTCATCTTTCACAGGTCCTTTAATGTGTTAGATCAGGTTCATCACGTGAATTAGATTTGAGGGAGGCAGTAATAGATGAAACTGGGGAATGCAAAATAGTTTAAGTGGTGACTGGTAATGACTAATTTTAAGGAAGCAAATGAACAACTGATTGAAAACATGACTTTGTAGGCATTACGTACAGCAAAATGTATCGACTTAATGATAGATTGGTTATATCTCACTGATTAATGGGATAGTGGGAGAGGCATAACAGACTATGGTTTGAAGTCTCATGTACTAGACCCATACTAGCCCCGGCTGGATTGATACAGGTCAGGTTTGTACCATCATGCCAAAACATTGGATGCCTGTATATGTCGTGGTACTGAGAAGGGTGGGAAGAGAAGGAGAAGGAGAAGGAGAAGAAGAAGTAGATGAGGAGGAGGAGATAAAGAAGGAGAAGAAGAGGAGGCAAAGGAAGAGGCAGAGGAGAAGTGCAGGACGATGAAGAAGAGGTGGAAGAGCGGTATTAGTTTGATAAGCAGGGAGGATGACCATTTGGTTGTGCAAAGCACCACAGCGATTGGTAACTAGCATTGGTTTGCAAAGAGAGTCCATAAACAGATTAACATATTCTAAGAAACCACCAGTAATAAAACCTATTATCTAATACGGAAGGCATTAATTGCAGAGTAAAAAACAACCTGCAAATCCTTTATTAATATGATTTTGTGCCCATGTAAGTTTCTCATCAGCGTTAAATTTGTTCTCAATAAATTGCTGCAAATTCACAAGCAGGAAACAACGAGTATTATCATTAGAGTTTTCGAAGATGAATAGCATATATCTTACATAACAATGACATTTTGAAAAAGTAGGTACAGCTTTTCATTTACCAGTACAGCAAGATTCTGAAGAGGTTGAATACTCGAGCTGACTATACTTGCTGCCTGTGAAAACAAATGACCGCAATAACCATTGAGATTTGCTAGAACTGAAAACAATGTAACTTTGAACAATAACTAAGAGCAGAAGATAATTCAAACTCATGGTACAGATATTGCAATATATACGTAAAGAGTGAAAAAATATTCAAACTCTGTTTGTGTCCGAAGGGTTCATGGGGCCAGGACCAAGGCTTATCTTTCACAGAAAAATGCACATGAGATATACCAAGATGATGAATTGTGAAGTACAAAACTAATGCCATCCTGTCGAAACAAGGATTGTGTAATGAGATGTTCATAAAGAGATTCCATATGAAATCAGAAATCACGAAAGAATGAAACAGAAGAATAATAAGAAGGATTATACTAAGTTCCTCTAAGATATATGTTATGATACTATAACTCAACAAACCATTAATATCTAGTATTCAACATGAACTGCAAAATTTTATTTCGTTAGCATAGGATATCTCACTAGAATACAGTGGTAAAGGGTAACATATACCAACTAGACACCTAACCGCACTGTGTAAGGGTATCATCTACCTAGGAAGTTCACCTGGAGATTGAGTGCTTTCTTTTTCGGGTCTTGAGGCAGCAGGGGATGCTGAGGGTACTTGTCTTCTAAATACTGCACAAACCAATGGAACACCTTCAATTAGCAGATGCGAGGACCAAAACAACCATCACCCAAGAATCAGGCTCCAACGGGTTCAGCCATAAATCAAATAACGGGAAAATACATCTTTTGCTCACCAATATGATTGCAAACGAGTCACCAATTACCGTATCCCCGTCTACAAGCGCCGGAACATAGTTCATCGGGTTGAGCTTCTCAAATTCTGGATTCAAGAAGAACAATCAGTGCAAGAAGCGCAGGGGAAACAATAAATAAGCAATTTTGGTCACGCAATAATTGTTGCCAAGTCCAAAGAAGGTATTCGCTCTCCGACCTGGATCGAAATGTTCGCCCTTCAAAAGATTCACAGCCTTGTACTCGTACTCCAACCCTTTCATTACACATAAATCAGAAAACGTGACCGACGGCGTCGAATTCAACAACCAAAGAATAAAACAACAGTTAAGATTTCAGCGCGATCGACGCGTCACGCTAGAAACCCTTGAAGGAAGAACCTTTGATATTAAGGACGATGAGGACCCGCTGCGAGCACGAACTCCACCAGTCGGAATACAGCGTGAGCTTCGCCGGCTCCGCCATTTCCTAAAAGATCAACCAAAGAAACGCGAGACAGAGATAGAGAGAGACGATGATGATGACGACGATGATTCGGAGGAGATACGAAGACTCGCTCACGCCGGCCGTTGTATTGATTAAAAGATATGTTTCAGCAACGGCAACTCGGTAGCAGGACATGCACGACTTTACGGACGACTTCGACCGCGACGACGGAATTCATGAGTGGGTAAGGTTGGATTCGCGTATGGGGATTTGCGATAGGCCCTTAAGAGCCCCAACACTGAACCCTCTCGAACTCTCTTTAGAACCTTCCTACATCCTCCAGCTGAGCTCGCTCGAACCTTCCCGTCTTCCCTAGCGGCCCCTTGATGCCGCCACGTGTCCGATGGCGGACCCCAGTCCTACCGGCCTATATAACCGGGAGACCGCCCGACGTCGGCGATGCGGTAAGAAAGCATTTCCTTACTTTGCGACGAACGACACCTTGCCAAGGGCACAACTCGCGCTTCTTCTTCCTCTTCTGGCTTGCTTGATATGGCGACGATGAGGCCCCCCTTCTCCGCCGCGCTTCTACTGCCGCTGCTGCTTCTACTGCCGGTTTGGTTGGGCGCGACGCCGTCTAGCGGCTCGCTGCTGCCGTGGCTTGACCGGGCGGGGAGCCCGCTGTCGGACCGGGTCCCCGACCCGTTCCGCATCCTGGAGCACATCCCCTTCGGCCTCGACCGCGACGACATGGCGGTCGTCACCCACGCCAGGGTCGACTGGAAGGAGACACCCACCCACCATCACATCATGATCGACGTCCCCGGTGAGTACCTCTCTCTCTCTCTCTCTAACACACACACAAAGTAGCAGCTGAAAAGATGATGATGACGGTGGGTGGGTGCATACCTGCAGGGTTGAAGAAGGAGGAGCTAAAGATAGAGGTGGAGGAGAACAGGATCCTGCGGGTGAGCGGCGAGCGGCAGAGGGAGGAGGAGAAGAAAGACGAGCACTGGCACCGGGTGGAGCGCTCCCACGGCAAGTTCTGGCGCCAGTTCCGGCTGCCGGACAACGCCGATCTCGACTCCGTGAGCGCCAAGCTGGAGGACGGTGTGCTGACGGTGGCGCTTCCGAAGCTGGCCCCGGAAAAGATCAGGGGCCCCCGGGTGGTGAGCATCGCCGGCGGAGACGACGCAGGAGACAAGGAGAAGGTTCAAGGGAGCAGCAGCGAGGCCAAGAAGGTGGATCTCTGAAGGACCGTTGTGCTGTGTGCGTCTCCTGTCCGCTTACATCTACCTATCCATGTCGAGTCGAGAGCTATCAAATAATGCCAACATAAATAAGCGTGTAATGATATGTGCGACTTCTTAAGCTTGGTCTTCATGCAACGTTGTTGAGCCTATCTAAGCAACGACAATCGAGGTTGACATTAACATGAGTAGATGAGATCAATGCACCATTTCAGATTAACCAATCCTACTGGTAGATGACTGCAATGCAATTCTGCATTGGAAATCAACCAACATGATCTTCTCCGCTTTCCTACTGCCGCAACAGCTCATGAATCCAACGGAGGCAGAGAATGCATAGGAGGCACGAGAGGTGGGTGGAGCGCTTCACAAACAAAGGGTAGACGAAGAGCATACAAGATAGAGAAGAGAGGAGAAATATCTGGGAGGAAGAAGGAGATGGACAAAACCCAATGTTCTGAGATCTCACTGTCCCTTTAACATTCCTTTTGATCTTTCTCTGTTCGAAGTTTGGATGAACATGAGTGGATCAACAATGGCTTGTAGCAAACCTATAAATTCTATTACATCTAAACCAATGCAAGATATTAGTGCTTAGATATATAAATTCTACCTTCAACTCCACCAAAACTCAATCCTTATTTTCTCATTGATCATGCAAAACAAAAAAAAAAAGGGCTAAGATTAAAAGAAATGTTTAGCCCTAATTGTGTCCAAATTTCTAATTTATTCTCCAATCGGGTTCAGCTCGAACCGGGTCGAACCAAATCAATTTCGCCAGAGGATCGGGTTGCTCGAACCGGGTGGGTTCGCAATGGGGTATAAAAGGAAGGCCCACGAGTGGCCGGCCCATGGGCAACCACAACTGGCTCTCTCTCCACCTCTTCGATCGCGGCGCCCGTGACCTCTGCCGAGCTCCCTCGCCACGACGGCCCAAACCCTAGCCCTAATCGCAGTCCCAATCGCAATCCCGACCCAAATCGGGCGGCCCCGTGCCGCGGCGCCGCCGTCCGATCCCCGGCCGATCTGTTCCTCTTGCTCGGTTCGACGCCGCCGGAGGGCGGAATTCCTTTGGTTCCTCTCTCGTTCGGTGCCTCTACCGATACCCCGCTGACAACGTTGTCCTGCCTTTTGCTAACTTGGTGGTGGTATAGTTCACCTCCACCTCTTTCGGTTGCGGATTAGTTGTCGAGACTTCATTTTGGGTCTTTCATGTGAGTTCGTGAGTAATTTTCTGATTCCTGTATAGGAATTTCTCGGTTCCTTGGTTTTCTTGTCGCCTCTGTTCTATCTCGTATGGTGCTTCAGCTCAAAATTTGTTTGTTGGGGTGCTCACTGGTTGTTGATGCGATAACTGTGAACTTTTTTCTGTGCAGCGAGTCTGAGCATCTCTGGCATCTGTAGGTTCTACTCCTCCTTGATAAGATATGAGGTATTCTCTTCTCCTCCAAGTTAATTGTCGTTGTTGACGTTGAAGCTGGTGGTGTCAATTTTTCTAAATTAAAAAGATTCGTGCTTGCAGTGTGCTGTTTTATTTATGTAGTTGTCATTTGTGTACCATTTAAATGGTGTCTTGATGACCATGTATTGTTGCTCATATCACTATTACAAAGATAAAAGTTGATAAACTCTTTTTTTTTGGGTGAAAGGACTCATAATATTTATACCAAAAGATGCTAATATATAATCAAGGTACATGAATAGTCAATCACTTTGCACGAATATTATTTTACTTTTAATGAATAGTGATAAAAATGAAAAGTGTCGTGGTATAATGGCTTTGTAATAATAAATAATAACTTGGCTATTATTTTTTCCCCAACTATTTTCTTGCAACTCAATGAGATTAAGGTCTGATCAGGATTCTTTGTGTTGGATTGACCCCAAAAAAAATTAAATAATGAAGATCTGGATATATTTCATTTCAAAGAATTAGAATTCATCTATTAAGAAGTCAAATAAAGGTAACTGGCACTTGTCTTGCTGATCTATCTTTTTTTATTATTTCTTTTGGAGTTCTTCCCCTCTTCGTTTGTCAAATGATTTCTTGCTGGTCTACTGACTTCCTTTTACCCTTCTTGTATAACTGGCGGAAACCTCTTTGGTGTGAGAATTGAACAGAATGGGCTGTGAGTCCAACTTAGGTGATGCGACTGAGGGATTGGACACATTCAGTTCAACCTTGATTCTTGATCAATCCCGATTGAGATCAACTGAACTGGGGTGGGATTGGCTGATTTGGTAAATATGAATTAGAACCCCATGGATTTGTTATATGTTATGATGGCCGTTAATCACAAAAAGAAATTTGATAAATGGATCTGTCCAAACTCATTGCAAGCAATGAAGAAAAGGGAATCAATAAGGAATGTGCTCCAATTAGTATTGGATTTTGTGCTGTTAAATTCTACTAACTCATGTTAGGTTCCTAATTCTATTTGGTAATATCAAATGTCATAATTGGTTCCAACCAACAGTAGTAATCATTTCCATGGTTTTTAAGGATAAACAGATTATATTTGGTCTGGGGTCATGTTAGTTAGGTCTGTTGAAGAAAGAATGTAGCTCATGTTTCACTTTCGTCAGATATTGAATTAGACACTTGTGACTTGAAGGCTTCTTTTAATGAGATGAGTTGCATTAGGAGCCATTTCATGTTATATCTGTAATCTTTTCTTGTCCATTACATTCTTTGCTATCTCTCTGCCTACATAAATTTCTTTTTTCTTTCATTCTAAAACCCATCTGCATGATGCTATTGTCATTGAAGCTGCATTGTGTAGTGTGGTTTAAAGTGATAGTAGGGTCCTATATGGACCTAGAGTTGATATGTTATATTGTGTTAATCTCTTGTATCCCTTATAAAAAAAATTAAAAGAAGCAAATAATGGTTCGATCACCTATGTCCTTTTAGGGATGTAGAAAATCACCTCTAAGGTTTATGCAATGTCATAACCGTATGATGGATGTTCTACCAAGATGTCACATCTAGAGGATGAATATATGAAAATCTTAGGGATCATACAAGGATCAGATGTTAGTGATACCTTTAGTACGCTTTTCATTTTGCAACTGTGTTAATATAACCGTAGAACATAATTATTTGTCTAGTCTACCAATTAGGTAAGCATGTATTGTCACCTATAAACAGGGAGATGTGACGAGTTTTGAAATTAATTCCAAATTTTTGGTCAAAGATATCTTCAAATAGATCTTAATTATATGTTTTTGCACATGACTCTACACTTCACCATTGATCTTTAAAAATGTAGGGAAATAAATTTTGAATTTTCGTGACATATATAAAAATGTTACTATGTTAGTATTTTCATGTGATACTATTGATAATTTTCTGATAAATATATCATACATATTTATAAAGAACGTCTTTTTTATCATTGATTTTATATAATTTTATTTCTTAGATTCATATTCATTCTTGTAACCATTGCTTTCTTTGTGATTAGGAAGATTTGGTAAGTTTCGAATAATATAGACATAGCCTCGTGCACTGGGTAAGTCTTTTTTCAAACCATAGCTATCTTAAGGAACGTGATGCAGAAAATTCTTTTAGCATACAACATATGGATTTTCATTCTCGATTTTCAAATTTTCTAATAGCATGTTAGTTTATTATTTTTATAATAAAATTAATTTTTCATGTGATCCCAATCCCCTTGACCTAATCGATCCTGAAATTGATCATATGATCTATAATTGAAAGTTTGAGTTGGTTTACTGGAAGTTGACTCAGTTAAATTCAAAAATTGAACTAAATTGCACTCATCGATTACAGAATCGATCCAAAAAGTCCCTAATTTCAATTGGGTTTGGTTCATGGGATTTTTTGTCATTTAGAAAAAAAGGCGTCCCCAGGTAAAACGAATAGGGGGGCGTCATCCGGTAAAAAACCAATAGTGGAGACATGTCCCAGTAAAATTGAAGTGCTGTATTTTTATCAAAATCCTCCATCCAAAATTGAAGTGTCTTTAATAGCATTCATTTTTATTAATGCAACTTAATATATATTATTATTATTAATGTAGTATGACAGGAGGTAATGATAATGGACCAGTCGACACAGAAACACCACTGCCAACTACAAGACGCAGGAGAAAGAAGTCATCAGTTTGGGAGCACTTTACAATCGAAGAAGTCTCTGGCGGATGTACACGAGCTTGCTGCAAACTGTGTAAACAAACCTTTGCATACAGTAGTGGGTCAAAGATAGCAGGCACTAGCCACCTCAAGAGACATATCGCTTTAGGTTCCTGTCCCAAAATAAAATATCAGAACAAACTGGCACTTGCTTCGGTGGCAAAATCCGATGGAGATACCCCTGATCCACCCAAAAGACGCTATAGGACATCTGGTTTTTCAAGTGTTTTTGATCAGGACCAAAGCTATGTGAATCTTGCTAGGATGATCATTGTGCATGAATATCCACTCGATATGGTTGAGCACCCTGCCTTTGTTGCTTTTGTTCAAAGTCTCCAACCGCAGTTTAAGATGGTTGATGTGAGTACTATTGAAGGAGAAGTCTTATCTTTATATCAGAAGGAAAAACAAAACCTCATGCAAGCCTTTGTAACTATACCTGGAAGGATCAGCCTGACAATAGGTCTCTGGACAACCAGTCAGACTCTTGGATACATTTGCCTTACCGGGCAATTCATTGACAGCGACTGGAAGTTGCATCGAAGGATGCTGAGCTTCATGATGGTATCTTCTCCTCATTCAGAAAATGCTCTTAGCGAAGCTATTGGTGTTAGCCTTTCAGATTGGAATATGAAAAGTAAGTTGTTCACGATCACCTTGGACAACAACTGCTCATCACACGACATCTATAGTGCAAACCTGAGGGACCACCTCTCCAACAAGAACATGCTCATGCTGAAAGGACAGTTGTTTGTTGTGCGTTGCTATGCCAATATCCTGAATGTTATTGCAGAAGACGTGATTGCTTCTATCCATGGTATCATATATAACATCCGTGAAAGTATAAAATTTGTGAAAGCTTCTCCAGCCCGTGAAGAGAAATTTGCTGAGATTGCTCTACAACTTGAAATTCTCAGCACAAAAGCCCTATCTCTTGATGTCACGACACAGTGGAACACAACTTACCTCATGCTTGTAGCTGCATTGGAATATAAACGAGCATTTAATTTCTTGGAAACATGTGATGATAACTACAATGAAGCTCCATCAGCTGATGACTGGATGAAGGTGGAAGTCGTTTGCACATACCTAAAACTTCTGTATGACTCCGCTAATGTCGTCATGGCAACAGCAGATCCAACCGCAAATATATTTTTCCATGAAGCATGGAAACTCCTGGTGGAGCTGAATAGTGCAACATTGAGCGAGGACACTATGGTCAGCGGCATAGCTAATGAGATGCATGAGAAGTTTGACAAATATTGGAAAGATTGCAGCCTCATCTTGGCTCTTGCTGTGGTTATGGATCCCCGTTTCAAAATTAAGCTTGTCGAGTTCAGTTTCTCAAAAGTTTATGGTGCAGACTCTGCCAGGTATGTAAAGTTGGTCGATGACAGCATTCATGAACTCTACCTCGAGTATGTTGCCCAGCCACTTCCTCTGACTCCAGCTTATGTGGACCAAGGTGAGGCCAACCACATCAATGGCAATGACAGCAATGTGCCCACGGTGGACGGGCTTCAAGACTTTGATATGTATCTGTCTGAGTTATCTGTGAATCAGCCATCTAAGCCAGAGATAGACCAATATTTAGAAGAGTCACTTGTGCCACGGATCCAAGATTTTGATATCTTGAATTGGTGGAAGCTCAACTATCTCAAGTATCCAACGCTCTCAAAGATGGCCCGAGATATCTTAGCTATCCCCGTATCCATGGTTTCAACGGGCTGCTCCATATTTAGTTCAGGAACTGGAAGCAGAGTGCTTGATGAATACCGAAGCTCTTTACGTCCGGAGACGGTGGAGGCACTTTTCTGTGCGAAGGACTGGCTCCAATACTTGCCCACCATGGCAGAGCCACCATCCACCGCTATAGTCAAAATGGAAATCTAGGATGACTATAAATTGTGGCTTCCTTGTAGCATTATGTATCGTTGCAAATGTAATGTGTGCCAGCTTTTATGTTTCTAGGACACGGTAGGTTATCCGTCCTAGTGTAGTGTGGTGTTTCCCATTTGAATGTTTATTGACGCCCAGCTAGAGTTATCTCCCAAGATGGTCACTTACTTGATGCAGCGGTCGCCCTGCCATGCTATGCCATGCCATGCCGGACTAACTTCAAAGTACTCTAGAGGTGGCTGCTTTGGTCATTCTTGGAATCATCAGTCAGTGGGTGACTATTCCAGATAAAAGCTTATCTGCTTTAAGTGTCTGTACGATGGTTGTGCAAGTGATGATCGGAGAAGATCATGTTGATTTCCACTTGCAGAATTGCATTGCAATCATCTACGACTAAGATTGGTTAATCTGAGATGATGCATGCAGCCAGTGATTCTTCGTAAGATCAGACTTGCATTGCCGCTCGAGGGACTCAGGTAAGTTTTGTTATGGTTGTCTTCATAGATCAGCTTTTTGACCTTAATCATGTATGTGCATTGTTTAGTCACCTACGGTTGGCTTCCATGCCAACTTGGGAAGCATATGGTAGTTAACATATGGTAAGCGTATGTATGTATTATTTATAAAGATCAGATGGGGTAGGGACAAAGACCACTACATGTTATGTTTTCTGTTTTGAGTCCCACACACGAAAAATTGATATATGAGAGTTTGGTCATTTAAACATTTGAATCCAGGTTTAGGTTCATCGATTGAGTTACAATAAATATCTCTATCTAAGCAAATCTAGCATTACGCATTAGGTATAGTGAGAGATTCGAATAGATAGATCAAAGAAGGAGACCATGAGCACATTTATGCTTGAACCAGTCAGTCCTCTAGATTATTTTAGTAACTATATATATATATATATATATGTGTGTGTGTGTGTGTGTGTGACTATCCCCCTCCTATATATTATTTTAGTATATATACAAATGGGGCATTGTATTGGAATTCCATGATGCCAATAGCAGTAGTAAGAATCTTTTAAAGCTTCAAGCATTGATTATTTTTTGATAAAGAATACATTCTAAGCTAATCATCCATATCATTTTCTACTCATCTACTCGCATGAACAAAAATCCAAATAATACTATATGAAATATTTCTCTCTCTCTCTCTCTCTCGTCCAATATTCCACAAAATATTTTACTCTTTATAAAAATACATCATTAACCTAATAAGAAGTAGAAGAGGACTTACCTTTTTATTTTAACCACTTGTGTCCTCAAAACCTTGACTACTTTAATAATGGATCATGTGATATCTATCTCTATGTCTCAAATTCTTAGAGAAGCACAAGATGACAAATCGTGCATAACAACAGTCAGTAACTCGAATTAAGCATAACAGTCACTAACTGTTTCTTCTGGGGGCCACAAAAATGTTCGAGAAATGAGGGGAAGCAAATCCAATTTACCAGATTACCCATAGATCATAGAATGATGGGGCTGTTTTAGGATGGAAACTCGTGCTATAAAAGACCTTTCCCATTTCTCACAGCAGTTCACTCACTTGGATGATACACCATTCGATGAGGTGTTCAGGAGGATCATGTAACCACCACCTTGTTGATCGATCACACACACTTACCCATTCGAACCCAGCCACTCCCAATAGCAATTGGTACACAGTCCGGCTTTTGCTGGCAGAATCAATGGCAACAAAGATTCCTCTCATGTTTCATAACTTTTACAATGAACTTGCCAAGTCCCCTGATAGCAAGAGGCCACATATGACAGTCACATTTTTTGAGAGCAGGAGGTACATAGTCCAGGGGATCCATGCACTTCAACATGGATGGGGAAAACCCGAGAAAGAAAGAGATCATACGCTCCATGATCATATTATTTCCTTAGATCACACCGCAACCTACAAAATGAACCATATTTGTGAGTGAAAAACAGACTTTCAAAAAAATGGGAAGTGATAAACTTCAAATATGTCTAGCATTTATCTGAAATAATTAACGAAAACCAAAACAAAAATGTAAGGCGGCAAAACCCACAGTAAAAGAAAACATGAACAAAATTCAACATGTAAGATAAAACAACAAAAATTAAATGTGTAAATAAAACCATGAAACTAATGATATCTCGGGCCATCTTTGAGAGCGTTGGATACTTGAGATGGTTGAGCTTCCACCAATTCAACATGCTCAACCATGTCGAGTGGATATTCATGCACGATGATCATCTTGGCAAGATTCACACAGCTTTGGTCCTGATCAAAAACACTTGAAAAACCAGATGACCTATAGCGTCTTTCGGGTGGATCAGGGATATCTCCATCAGATTTTGCCACCGATGCAAGTGCCAGTTTGTACTGATATTTTATTTCAGGGCAGGAACCTAAGGCGATATGTCTCTTGAGGTGGCTAGTGCCCGCTATCTTTGACTGTATGCAAAGGTTTGTTTACACAGTTTGCAGCAAGCTCGCATACATCCGCCAGAGACTTCTTTGATTGTAAAATGCTCCCAAACTGATGACTTCTTTCTCCTATGACTTGTAGTTGGCGGTGGTGTTTCTGTGTCGACTGGTTCATTATCATCACCTCCTGTCATACCACATTAAGAATACTAACATATATTAAGATGCATTAATAGAAATGAATGCTATCAAAGAAACTTTAATTTTGGATGGATGGTTTTGATAAAAATACAGCACTCTCTAATTATTAGAATGTTTGGCACAACATAACCCCTCTGAAATTCCACTTTGCATGCATTCCACTACGAAGTTCATAATTGCATATAAATAAACCCTCAAAATGTGTTGTAATCATATACCCTCAAGAGGATCATAATAATGATCTATTAATGTATCATCCAACACCATAAACAGAAGTTAGCAATAGCTAACTTCCTCCTTGTTTGTAAGGTGGAACAAGGTAGCCATGAATGCCTTATAGTGTTGTCAAAATGTGCTCAAGCGTTCGCCTAGTCACTTGGGTAGTGTTGTCAAAAAGTGCTCAAACACTCAGCTTAGTCATTCGAGTACCCTCCTAGGCGCTCTAGTGGCAAGGCAAAGCCCAAGCACTTCAAAGGTCTCTAGATAAAACAAGAATCAAGGTTGAACTGATTGTGTCCAATCTCTCAGTCACATCACCTAAGTTGGACTCACAGCCCATTCCGTTCAATTCTCACACCAAAGAGGCTTCCACCAATTATACGAGAAGGGTAAAAGGAACTGAGTAGACCAGCAAGAAATCATTTGACAAACGAAGAGGGGAAGAACTCCAAAAGAAATAATGAAAAAAGATAGAACAGCTAGGCAAGTCCAAATTACCTTTACTTAACTTCTTAATCACTGAATTCTAATTCTCTAAAATGATATATATCCAGATCTTCATAATTTAATATTTTGGGGTCAATCCAACACAAAGAATCCTGACCAGACCTTAATCTCATTGAGTTGCAAGAAAATAGTTGGGGTAAAAATAATAGCCAAGCTATTATTTCCTATTATAAAGCCATTATAGGCATGACAGTTATCATTTTTATCACTATTCATTAAAAGTAAAATAATATTTGTGCAAACTGATTGACAATTTCATGTATCTTGCTTATATATTAGCATATTTTGGGATAAGTATTATGAGTCCTTTCACCTAAAAAAAAAAAAAAAAGAGTTTATCATCTATTATCTTTGTAATAGTGAGATGAGCAATAATACATGGTCATCAAGACACCATCTAAATGGTACACAAATGACAACTACATAAATAAAACAGCACACTGCAAGCACGAATCTTTTTAATTTAGAAAAATTGACACCACCAGCTTCAACGTCAACAACGACAATTAACTTGGAGGAGAAGAGAATACCTCATATCTTATCAAGGAGGAGTAGAACCTACAGATGCCAGAGATCCTCAGCCTCACTGCACAGAAAAATTTCATAGTTCTGCAGTCAACAACCAGTGAGCACCCCACGAAACAAATTTTGAGCTGAAGCACCATACGAGATAGAACAGAGGCGACAAGAAAACCAAGGCACCGAGAAATTCCTATACAGGAATCAGAAAATTACTCACGAACTCACATGAAAGACCCAAAATGAAGCCTCGACAACTAATCCGCAACCGAAAGAGGTGGAGGTGAACTATACCACCACCAAGTTAACAACAGGCAGGACAACGTTGACAGCGGGGGATCGGAAGAGGCACCGAACGAGAGAAGGAACACAAAGGAATTCCGCCCTCCGGCGGCGACGAACCGATCAAGAGGAGCAGATCGGCCGGCAGTGCCGCGGCACTAGGCCGCCCTATTTGGGTCGGGATTGCGATTAGGGCTGGGGTTTGGGCCATCGTGGCGAGAGAGATCGGCAGAGGTCACGGGCGCCGTGGAGAGACAGGCACTTGTGGTTACCAATGGGCCGGCTGCTTGTGGGCCTTCCTTTTATAGCCCATTTCGAACCCAACCGGTCCGAGCAACCCGATCCGCTGGCGAAATTGATTTGGTTCGACCCGGTTCGAGCTGAACCCGGTTGGAGAATAAATTAGAAATTTGGAGAGATTTAGGGCTAAACATTTCTTTTAATCTTAGCCTTTTGTTTTTCTTACAATTTGTAATTTTCTACAAGCCATTATTGATCCCCTCAGTGTTGGAAACTCTCAAATCAGTTATACAAACAAAATATATTTTTTTCAAAATTTTATAAAAAAAAATTAGGCTGATGTGTAAAGTTACTAAGAAAGATCAATAAAATATTTCTATTAATGGACGAATAGATATATATTAAATAGGAAATAAAATGATAATATCAATGGTTCAGTTATCCATTATTAAACCAATGAGTATTAATGGTACAAAAAGGAAACAAAGAGACTTATTAATGGTGTGGTTATACAGCCTATTTCCAAATATTCTTTCCCTTTTGATATATATATATATATATATATATATATATATATATATATATATATATATATATATATATATATATATATATATATATATATATAAGATTTTTCTCTTGGTGGCCCTCATTATGGTCTTCCTTCAACACAAGAATAAACAAGTTAAGAGTTGGATTAGTTTGACCCATCCACAACTTAAGCAAAAAAAATATCTATCACCACAACAACTTAATTCCAACTCTGAAGCGGAAATCTCTGATCTTTTATTTCTTAGTAGTTGGATAAAAGATAAAAATATTCTGTTGAGGAAAATCTTTTTTCCTAATTTATATAAATAGGAGAGGGAACATGTTAATGTATCGAAATATTTTCATTTCTTCAATAAAGCTTCTTCAATAATTGTTCTTTATCTTCTATTATTTTCTTCATGGTATTAGAGCAGTGAGAAAGGTAAGAGTGAAACTTCGCCCTTGTCTTCGGCCAGCGATCAACGAGGAAAATCCTCTATTCTGTTGAGGAAAATCCTTTCTCAGGAGAGGGAACATGTTAGCATTTTCATTTCTTCAATAAAACTTCTTCAATAATTATTCTTATCTTCTATTATTCTCTTCAAATCCTGTATCTACTCTTTCTTTTTCCTGTGTTGTTTCAGACTAAATAGTCTATTTTTATCTTTCTTTCTTCGAATGGATTGTGAAGATGAGGTGTTCTATTTTTGACAACTAAGACTAAAGAGCCGTCGAGATGATGAAGCCACTAAAATGCGGAATGACATCAACCCACAGCATAGATAACATGGCAATAATGTCATAAAGTAGTAATGTTTGGGACGACATTTTTCCTAATCCTCGAAAATGACTTGTTCAAAGTCTTCTGGTAGAAACATGAAGTCTTCATAGATTTTCTTCTTTTCTAGTGCCTAATTATGTCTCGATTTTGACTTTATACGGTACATTTGAATTTTTCTTCACATTATGAGAGGATGTTTTGGGCTTCTTGAAGTTTTGATCGCCTGATCGAATCATTTATTACTGTGAATGCTATTGATGATGAACCTATTACCAAACGAAGCAGACGAGATTTCTGCGAAGAAAATTATTCTTGCCACTGTTATTTTGTTTGATAATGATGATTCCATGAGCACGTTCTTCTCGCTGCAAATCCAATGACCATGGTGAACAAGAAGATGAACGTTTCCATGCTTCGATGGACACCGCCGAGCTTAGATCTAGTCAACTAAGTTCTACACTCGAAGACAACGATGCATCGGTTTCCAGAAGACCACGTCGAAGAAAAAGGAATCGACTTGTCCCAGACGTCTGGTCCGTGAAGATGCCATCGAGCATGCAGCTGATACATTGTGTTGGATCGTGGAGAATTTGGTATCTTGCAAAGCATTCAATCAATCCGTGGAGGTCAGCAACCTACCTGCTACTCGTGTACAAGTTTGAGCATGGCGTACGCATCGGGTGACGGCGAGTGGGAAGCATTAAAGAGGAGGGGGGAAATCTAACGCATGCATAGTTAGACTTTGTCAAGCAGTCCCAATATCACAGCGCCATAGTGACATCTGCTGGGGACAAATCTGATGCTACGTGAACCTTTGAATTCGTCGACGATTAGGTTGGTGACAAAGATACTCCGAGGCAAAGGATACCAGAATTTGGTCTCTTCTTCTTTGCAATCAATTAATGGTTTTGAAAGTCTCGAGCCGTCGGAAGATGACTCTCTTTTCGGAAGAATCTGCGAAGACTCTGAAGCATGGTTGATTTGGGTTCCACAGGTGGAAGAATCTTGATCGATCAATACCATGGACGTGTGCTCACCAAATCAGTAACACATGGATAGATTGGGTTGAAGTCAATCGAATAGCTGCAACTTGAGCAGCTCAGCCCACCATAAATAGGCACCCTTCCTGTAGCTCATGCAACCCAAGCATAAGGTTCTCCTCTTTACACACTTGCTCTTCGGTGAGTGAGTAGGCTCTCCTCTTCTGCAGTGTTTGGTTTCTTTTATGTTGCTGTTGTTATGTTGTTTGTCCAGTATATCATGTGTTATTCGTGAAAGGATCTTATGGCAGGTTCACTGTTCTTCTTTATCATGATTAACTCGCAAAGAACCTGAGGGATTTGATGGCCTTGTTTCTTCATGCTTGACCTAACATATGACAGAATAATAATGGTCATGTCAAGCTGCCATGCAGTAACCTAGTTTTGATTCATCTCTGCTGGAAAGGTTGTAGACTTTTCTTGTCTTGCATGGCTGTGCAAGCAGCAAGTAATAACTGTCCTTTACATTTTATATGTTACTTTCTGTTCTCAGATCTCTGTGTCGTTTTAATTTGTCTCTGTTCGATGTTTGGATGAACGTGAGTTTGATCAAAGGTGATTTTTATGGGCCGGAAAACTACTCGATTCTTATGACATAAGCCACTGTAATCGTGCCAGTTTCTGAGGACACAAGAACAAAGAATGAGCGGGTGGCAATCGAGGACATCGCATCGAAAGGATGATGATGCTGTTCTTTGTTTACCGAGGAGACAATTCTTACGCTATCATGTAATTTTTTGTGCAGCAGTTGGATCATCTTCATCTTCTCTGCTCTCACACCACAGCGGGATCATCCATGGGCTGTGTGTCGACGGAGATCGCGGTTCCCTTGACGGAGCATGATGTCGAACGAGGAGAAACATATGCTCTGCTTTCTCCGAGAAATCCGATGCCCTTGAAGACGATCCATCTGTCGAACATCGACCAGACAGCAGCTTTCCCCGTCGAGACCGTCTTCTTCTACGAGACGACGCCGGACGGAGCAGAGTCCACGTTCGACATCATCGAAAGGGTGAAGAGGTCGGTGTCAGAGGAGCTGTTGGTCCCTTACTACTTCATGGCCGGGAGAGTCCACTTCAACGTCGAAACGAAGAGGCTGGAGCTGGTCTGCAACAATGCCGGCGCCCTGTTTACCGGTGCGACGTCGAGCCTTAGCTTGAAGGAGCTCGGCGACCTCTCCACGCCGAATCCGTCGTTCCAGCGTCTCGTTCTCCGAGCCGAGGAATTCGGCAGCCTCACTGAGACTCCCATCTTCACGATCCAGGTTTGGTCGTGCACTCACTCATGGAGTTAATGTGCCAATTCCATCCATCACCTCACTTGCCTTCCTTCTCTCTCTGTGAAGGTGACTCGATTCAGATGCGGCGGGTTCTCGATCGGTTTCATGACGAACCACAGCATACTCGACGGGAAATCTGCAGTCGAGATGCTGGACAACCTTGCTGCCATTTGCAGGGGTGAAGAGCCGAGGAACGTGAAGCTTCATGTCGATAGATCCTGCATCCGGGCAAGAGATCCACCACAGATACAATTCGAGCACGCAGAGTACATGAAGCCGACGGAAGCCAGCAGCTTGGTCTCCCCGGACCAGCCATCTCCATCCTCGTTCGTGTCGATGCTGTCCAAGAACTACGAGTACGAGGTGGCGTCTCTGAGTCTCGACATGATCGATGGCCTCAAGGAGAGGGCCACGGCCGGGTGCTCCAGCTTCCAGGCGGTGGTGGCTCACCTGTGGAGGGCGAGAACGAGGGCGGTCTTCGATGACCCATCGGAGACCTCCTCGGTGCTGTTCGCCGTGGACGTCAGGTCGAAGATGACACCGCGGGTGCCGGATGGGTTCGTAGGCAACGCGGTTATCATGGCCATGGCGAGCGCCAGGGTGGCGGAGCTGACGGAGCAGCCGCTGGGCTTCGCGGTGAAGAGGGTCAGGGAGGCGATCGAGCGGGTGACGGACGAGTACATCAGGTCAGCGGTGGATTGGCTTGAGGTCAACAAGGGAATGCCCGCCATCGGCCATGGCAACTTCATCGTGTCAGCTTGGTGGAAGCTGCCATTCCACGAGCTGGACTTCGGGTGGGGGAAGCCGATCTACGGAGGGCCAGTGGTGAGCGTGATGCATGAGTGCGTGCTGCTGCTCTCGGACGGCAAGGGTGGCATCAACATCTGGCTTGCACTGGAGGAGGAGAAGATGAAGAGCTTCTTGAGCTATGTGTACGAGCTGTGACACCAATGCATGGCTGCAAAGCTGCTGTTGTCGTCACAGTGCGTAGGCATCAAATGCTTCTCCTATCTTTGCAACTTATAATAAAAAGACACAGCTTCGCTAAATTACTTTTGCAAGCAAAAGGAGTAGATTTTTAGTTCCTAAGTTAATTGCTTAGTTGGTAAAGATTTTGATGATTCCAACCTAAGATGGATATGAAATTTTCAAATCAATCGAGTCATACGAGTTAGTGTATCAAATGATCAAACCATATATTATTTTTTAAAGTAAAATTTTTTTTTTAAAAAATATATATTTATATAAAATTATTTTTGTAATAAAAAAATAAAACTATAAAAAAGAGAGTTGTGAAATTTTGTTTTAATTTGAGACAAGTAAAGAAAGAAAATAAGAAAACAACAAGTGATGGCATAAACGAGACAAAACAAAAAGGTGAGAGAGAGAGAGAGAGAGAGAGAGAGAGAGAGAGAGAGAATGATAGGTCTAAATAATTGAACAATGTATGTTTTCAGAAAAAAATCAATTTTTTTTCCATAAAAAAGATTAAATTGGCTTAAAAAAAAGAGTTTTTATATTTAGGTGATTTATGATTAATATCAATAAAAAAGGATCCAATTAATAGATAAAATCGGCCAAGGGTTCATTTCCAGAATTTTCGATTTTAAATAATTTTTAATGACAAATCAATAAAAAAATGGCAAATAATTCTTTAATTTATAAGTAGAACAATCTAATATCCACCATATGCAACATATTTATTCGTAAAACATCAGACATAAGTAACATAAAATGCATAGTTATATAGTAATCCTTTTCCTGAATGTAATATAATAAACTCCATTATTCCCCACAAAAAAAAATAATATAATAATAACAATAACAATAACAATAATTGCTTATGCTTTCTCCTCCAACCCATCAGGGGCAGAATGAGAAGCTTGGATTGGCTCTGTGGCTGGGAATGGTGAAGTGCCTCAGCCTTCCCTCCTGTTCCTTCATGTATCCTTCGCACAAGAAGGTCTTGGAGAACCTGTCCTCCACAGCTCTATCCACATCATGCACGAACACATCGGTCTCCCCCTCGCTCCTCCCTCGAGCCGCCATTCCCGCCGTGTAGATGGCGCTCATCCTCCCCGGCGCCTTCGCCACGTACCCCGTCGGCGCGTCCACCATGATCAAGTCCCAGTCCACTCCGTAGAATACATCCGGAAGCTCGGTGAGCGCCAGCCGGCAACCGGAAGATCTGGTGTCCGCCGCTGCCGCCGTGGTGCAACTCGACGACCTCCTTAACTCCAGCAGCTCATCCGCCTGGCTCACCCGCGTATCGTACTTCACATGGTACGCCTCCAGCTCCGGGAACTTCCGGGTCATGCTCTTGATCCACGACTCGTCTTCCTCGAGGAAGATAGTGCGGCCGCCGTGGTTCAGCGCGCTCCACATCGGACTGTCGTAGCCCAGGCCGAAGACCAGGAAGTTGCAGGGCGACTTCCTCTCGAGAACCTTTGCCGTGACGGAGATCTCTCGGAGGGTTTGCTGAGGAGTGATGTTGGAGGTGGTGTAGTGGACGATGGTTTTTGCGAGAGAGGGTGGAAGCTTTGTGCACGCAGGTGTGTTAGCTGCTGCTGATGCGGTCAGTGAAGGTGGTGAGAACGAGCGGCCAGCAGTTAGCAGGAGGAAGAGGAGGAGGAGTAGGAATGCAAGGCCGAAGCCGAGGAGGAGAAGCTTTGGTTTGAAGGTCTTGGGGCTCTTGGGCTTCATGGTGTGGGCGAATAGAGGATTATGGTGATGAGAATATGGTTTGTTATTGGGATATATTGTCCTTGGGTGATGAAACCTGTGTGGATGAAGAGGTGTGCAAGAAGATATTAATGGAGACAGGACAGAGCCATGCAAACAACATGGGAAAAGAGTAGGATAATGCGTCTCTGCGGCTGGATTTGGAAGAGGATTGAGGGAGGCATTGTATTGAAGGAGAAAGCTGGCTGCTGCTGCCACTGTGAGACTGATCCTTGAAGACTCAGCAAAGGAAATGGGGGGACTGATGCGGATGGGTGACCAACTGTTAGGTGTGAAATTGTTTTACGTGCAAGCTTGAGGAAGAAACATGTCTGGTAATGATTCTGAAGCCATACGGAGCATTCGTATCGTTGAAAGAGTGTGATGTGCAAACATAATGTGGAGGCTGTCACTCTTGCCTGTGCTGCTGTGGCTTGATTCTGATGGTGAAACTTGGTGCAGTGTGGGCGTGCATGATTGAGACGAGACCGAAGTGATGATTTGGTGGCCTACTGTTTGCACAATAGGAATGTTAGTACACTAAAAAGGAGAAAAGAAATAGGAAAAAAGCATGCAGGTGTGAGAAGATGGCAAGTCATCATATTAGGATGGATGTGGGTCTCAGACTGAGATATAATAATAATGAACATGCTGTTGTTGGATGACTTATTGAGTAAATAATTCTATAGTTTAAATTTCTGATGCTAACACAAGCAATCAAGATGCATATATGGCTCATAAAAGCACCAGATATTTCATTGTACTAGATGAAATGATTGAGAAAGGAAAAGAGCAGGTCACGATCAACAGAACAAATGAGACCCAGTGATCCTCCGAGAGTTGAACCAACAAATCAAAGCAATCGTAGAAGTAGAAAAGGTTGGATTATTGGATGCAAAGTAAGATGGAATGTTTAAATTCTAATTCTAGCTTTACATGGATGGATGAGTCTGTCCAAAATGGTGTGTCGATGTCACATCAATCGGAGCTGGCTTTGGAAGCATCGGATGTAAAACATATCACGTCATGACAGCTATCAAGCAAATCCAGACAACAGCTCTTTTAAAGAAGGGCATTTGTTGCAAGTAAAATGAAAATAAAAAAATTGTTCAAAACGATAGTAAATTACTTTTTATAATTTGTATTATTAATTATCTTTTCAATGTAACCCATAGTTAAACCCATTCAAGTCCTACAGACTCAAAAAAAAGAAAAAAAAGAAGAAGAAGAAGCATTTTTGACATGGCCTGGAGTAAAACTGGATCTGATTGAAGCAAATTAATAGATGCAAATTAATCGTACATTTATAATGGGTAGTTCACCTGTCAATTTCATTTCATTCACATATCGAAATCCAACTAATGTCCTATGTATCAGAATAATAACCTTTTGGTTAAATATGAAACATTGACAGAGATGAAGGTAATAACAATAATAAATGTTCACTGTTTCCAATCCTAGCTGATCATATATATACATACATTGTTATTCTAATTCATTCTATGTCTGATTAAAGGATATCAAATCTGGTTTAGTTGGAGAACCCAATCTCCAAGGAGATTGGAGAGAGCAAAGGTCAGAACCTAAGATTTAGCTGGCAAAAAATAAGAATCTTCGGATATAAGACCTTGTTCTCTCCATTTCAACAGTCTTTTCTTTGGGTCATTCTACTCGGACCAGCTAACTGGATTGTTCCATGAAATTTTACTTTTGCAGCAAAAAAATGTACCGACATAAAAATGTGACTAACTACATGTTAAAGACCCATTCTCCATAACAAAATTATCAAACAAATAATGAGGTACAAGGTTACTCAAAGACTTCGAACAGTTTACATAGTTTTGGCAAAGGGTTCAGGCGAGTAATGTAAAAGAAACAATAGATAGGTGCCAACTTACATCTGGGAAACTGTGTCAGTGGCGATAGTGATGTGGCAGCTAACAGGAAAGGTGAATCCAGCCAACCCCTGAATAATGAGGGGCATGATGTTTAAGCATGGCATGGGACTGCAAACGACTGAAGGCCGCTTTATCCGTGTACATTAACACTTGATGATTCTGATAGTAGCAAGGGAACAAAGCCAATCACCATTACACGAGAGACAAAGAAATGCAGTCAATCAAACACGGAAATCCCGATTAGAAGCAACAATATACACCACAGTCAATAAACAGAAACGCACACACCCATGTATATATATATGAATATATGTAAAACATTTACCTGTAAAAGAAAAAGCGAAGTTAACTATCGACCTGTGTTTAACGAAATATCAAGGTATAAACCCTCACAAAATATTTCTTTATTAACATTTTTCATTATATTTTTACCATTGTCTTTGGTCTTTGAGTGTAAATCCCACTAACTGATGTCTTCCTTTTCATATGTCCGTATAAAACTAAGGTATGATATGCATGTTTCCTATAGCAACGAGGATCAATTATCAAATCATATTTTAAACGATCAGAAGATGATTTGATGGCTGAAATTTAAAACACCCGAGAAAAAGAAACTTGTAGCGGTTAAAATAATCACTCCAAAATCTAGAGATCTAAAAAATTCAGTTCCACTCCATCAAATTCATGTAAAGTTATTTTCTACTAGTTCACTGAAAATGAACACAACTAAATATGCTGTCGTGGCAGAGGATCATCCAAATAAATAAGAGAAAAGAAATCTGGTAAACATATCTGCATTGAAAAAAAATGCAAGACGAATTTGACATCTCTGTTGACGTTTAGGTTGGTACTAATTTAGGTCTACAATCACTATATGATTAACAACATATATGTCCAATGCATATCACCCGATTTTTTGAAATGACAAGGATCATGTTGCTTATCACTAAATATATAATTATACATCTGGCTGTCGAGACAGAGGATCATCCAAATAAATAAGAGAAAAGAAATCTGGTAAACATATCTGTATTGAAAAAACCGCAAGACAAATTTGACATCTCTGTTGACATATAGGTTGGTACTAATTTAGGTCTACAATCACTATATGATTAACAACATATATATCACCAGATCTTTTTTAAGTGATAAGGATCATGTTGCTTTCAGCAAACACTTACAACATGTGCTATGTCCATTAACTCAACCATGCCAATACTGAAAAACCTGCAATAAGTCACCTATAGGCCTTTTAGCACATGTACCTGTATTTAGATATACTTTTGCTTCAAGAAGTGCTTAGCAAATTCCAACAATCAAACCAAAAAAAAAGTAGCCAATTTATATCAAGATTATCTAAGATGGATCCAGTAAATCTATTATCATGAGGATAGTGTAACAAAGGGACAGAAAGCAGAACATAACTCCAATTTTCTACTAAATCATTTTCTGCAAGTTAGAATATAATTAAAAATTTATCTTATGAATGAAGCTCTTTTTGACACTAAAAAGATCAAGAGATTGAGGAACTTGATTTTGAGAAATGTTTATATTAAAAATTCAAATACTCAGGTTCTACTGGATTTGCTAGTTATGACCTTAGTCAGCCTTTGAAAAAATAAATATATTTTTTAACACAAGCATAACGATCATCATAATTATAAAATAAAATTATAAAAATATACTTATTTTGGACCATAAAAATCTCATCAAATAGTAGCTTTCTCCAGTGTGCTATTATCACTGGCACAACCTTTTTCTGGTTGTTTATACACGGGGTGGATATAATTCGTAGAGGTTGCATATCACCAAGCTACTTCCTCTACCACAACAGCGGGGCTACCTATTAACTTGCAAAATTTCCTGAACAGGTCTTTTATAATAACTCCAAAAATATTCAGTTCATAGTATAAAAAAAGTTCAGTTGTGAACACAAATCAAGATACTCAAAATATTAACCTTTCAAAATGAAGAATACAAGAGTTCCCAGTGTGAGGAAAATAAGATACCTTCTGCAGATTATGAACATTACTGACGTTCCAACAACTTGATGAGGAAATGAAGAAATGCCTAAAAGGATTCAAAAGCCTTCGAAACTGAATAGATGAAGTCCAAGAAACCTGTCCCCTTGAGAAGACCTTTACCAGTTAAAAGCTCAAAATCTATCAATAGTAAGAAGCCAATTATGGCTGCCTTCCCATTTAGTAGTTCATTTTTTCCTGTGAAACCAAATCCTTCAGAATCCTCATCAACTACCATCCTAACCTGAAACAAATTGAAGCACCATGAGAAAATGTAAGACCTTGAAGCAGTTGCTTAAATTATGCAAATTTATCATGAAATTCTTACAGTATCATAGTAGCAGAAATACCATAATTAGGATTTTTTTCCTTTTTTTTTCCTTTGGAATTCTTTGTTAGGGTGGGGGAATTATAGCATAACTTATTTTGTCTTGCAATATAGTTATTAGAAAATGAAGATGAAAGAAAGCAGAAACAGAAAGCTAACTCGTGTGTTGTTATTTGACACAACCAACACAGAACTTCAAATCTACTTCAGAATTAAATGCTTAGAGCAGAACAAACCCATGTCAAGGACCTTCAGGACAAATCTTCATCTGTTATGATAAGACAAGTGTAAAATAGCTACATATTCATTTTGAGCAAAAATTTTACTTCTGGTGCATGGTAGAAGTACACGGCCCTATGCTGGATGAATCTGAGAACACAGAAAGTAATAAGAGAGAATGAACTCAGTGGAGTAGGTGTTCTAGACAATGCTTAAAAAAATGAAAAACGAAAAACGAAAAAGGAAGTGGTGGCATGCAAACAGTCAACATACTGCATGATGAGCATGTTATGTGGAAGCCATGGGGCCATGGGTGCAATTTAGTTGAAATATTAAAAAATAATATTTGATTAACTAGAAACAAAAATATGCTAGCAAATTTAAATTATTACAAGGTAATTATATGCTAACATTGAATAAAAAATTTATATAATGTCATTATTTTCATTAAGAAATTATTCAAAGAAGAAAAATGAGTATCAAGTGATGGAAATCTAATTCATGGAATATTTACAAATAACACCAAGATAATAATATTAGACAAAATGATATTTATAGTAAGGAAATATAAACCACATACATGATCATATTTTCCTGCCTATACAGATCACATATGCACAGTATCTTTTATATAGATATCAGTGCATAGTGAGGCCGCATGCTCTTATTGGAGAAGACATATGTCCACATGCACATATGTGGAGTGCATAAACAACCACATTACCTCATTCTAAAACACTGTTTCCAGATATTTAAAAACAAAATCAGATGTCTTTATCTAATTGGTGTAGTGATTTCAATAAGAAAAAAAATCTTCCTTGGGTTCAGATTGAATGGAATAACTTGTTTGGTATTAACATGTTTAATGCAACTATCAACTCATCCTAGAATGCAATTTGGTGGAATATTGCAAGTACTAAACATTTATCAAGTATCAAGAATCAATAGGTTTTAGAAGTATTAGAAGAATAACTGAATGGACTTACCTGTTAAGAGAAGAGATGCAATGTGTGTCAGACTTGTAGGGTTGGATGAGCTGAGGACAACTTGAGATGATATAGTATCATACCATAGGTCAGTCCAACGCTTGATTCTTTTCACTCCAGGTTTACCTTTTATGGCCCATGACCTAGGCCCATTCTCCTCTACCCACCATGAACTTCTCATTCCCTTCTCCAGTTTCCCACCCCCTAGGAAAGGCCTCTTGTCTCCAGTCAACTAAAGGCCTCTTACTCAAGAAAGACTTTGTAGTTATGTTTAAAATTTCATGTAAGCATTCAAACTGTCATTTGAACAAAATTAACCCAAAACCTTCATTTTTGTATTTAAAAAAATTGACTGAGAACAAAACCCAAATAAAAATAGAGGAATATTTACTCCTGAGGTTAAAATCGGAGACCAAATAAGAAGCAGAGGAAAAGAGAAAACAATTAAATCTTTATTTTTTTATTTATTGATAAAAACAACTTCAGAGGGAGGTCCTTAACATAGCGATTCAGTCTCCATATTGAAAGTTCATGTTCAGGAAATGATGACATACTTAACTATGATAGAAGAATGCATCTGAACTGCACAACCGATCATAAATTATCCTATATTTCTGCTTGTTATTCACAATTATTGAACTATAAAATGTTGTATAAATCACAGATGGGAGAGTGACAGAGAGAGAAAGAGACCTCCTCCACATTGACATCTGATGCCGTCATACCGGGCTGAGCTCTTCCACTGAAAACAATCTCTGCGGATCCTGCAGAACCTCCTCTCATGCTGATATAGATGTTCTCTCCATCTAGTTTGACAGGGTACACATAAAGTTTCCTCAAAGGTGGTGTAAGGACCCTAAGAACAGGATTTTTGGGGTACCATTCCTTGATCTCTCCGGTTCGAAGTTCAAATGTGCTATCTGTAGTCGGACAAACAATGCAGCCATCCTGAAAAGATGTATAGAATTTTATCCACGTTCATGAGCTCTACGCAAGATACAAGAATTCATTATCAAGTCCTAATCTAAAACTTAAAAAGAGGGAGAATAGATTAAAGAAAGAGTAGCTACTTCTACTATATTCACATCAACATGCTCACATAACATCCTAAGAAAGCTTCAGAACATGAAATTATCTTATAATAATCCTAACACAAATAACTAAATTTAAAAGCTAGGGGTTTTATTAATCTTATTCCGAAATCTCATTTGCCAAAGCTGACACCGCATCAATTGAGCAAAAATAGATCAACATGTACCGCATCCAGAGCTAGTTTATCCAGTTTATCAAACACACGTCCATTTCCATGATAAATCAATCGTTCTCATTGCACAGAAGTGAGGAAATCCATAGACCAAGCACATCCAAGGGGTAGAAGAGAACCTGCGTGAGTTTGGCGTTGAAGAGGCCTTCGGTGTATGCCCCCTCGGCCGGTGACCGGTTCTCTATCGCGACGACGTCATCCTTGTACCAGAGCAACAGGATCGTCTCCCCGTCCTGAATGATGACGCGGCGCTCCCCCTTGGGCAGCGCCGCCAACGGGACGACGGGGACCCAGTTCATGCCGCCGTCAGCGTCCTTGGCCGCCGCCACAGCCGGCTCCCCCTCCTCCACCTCGGAGACCTCGGTGGCCTTGCAGGCGATCCGATCGGGGCTCCGCAGGGTCGTCAGGCGACGACGAGGGAGGGTATGGGGGATGATCACGGGGTGGTTGCGGTGCGGTCGAGGGGAGGCGGAGAAGAGCATTGCTCCAGCGGCGGAGATCCTGCACGCCACGGTCGTCATGGAGAAGAGAGAGTCGCGCGTGCCCTAATTCGAAAGGGGAGCGAGGGAAAGATAGGAAAGAAACGAGAGGAGGCCATGGGGACGCCATAAGAGCCACAAGAAGAGGATAACGAACGAGAGAGAGAGGCTGCGGGAGCGGATTCGAATTTGAGGAACACAGGTGGACACATTTATACGTTTCAGTCCCATAGTAATCGGATCCGATTTCGGATCCATGCTGACACATCCGAAGAATCCGGATCCAAAACACATCAATACTAATCCCATACTCACATAATTACCATCTTACTTCGTAATCATTGTTTAACTAGGACTTGATGACGCGCGTTATTACGGTTCCCTCGCGCTTTGCCCGCTCTCTTACCTGCCCTTGGAAGCGGTAGGGCCACACATGGGTCCCACGTGCGGAATGTTTAGCCCAATCATAATGGATGTTGAGATCGAAGGGGTGTCGTAACAATTTCGGGTCACGAAGCCATCACGGGCGGACCCGAAATTACCGTCCGATGCTCGATCGACGGTTGTCATGTAGGCACGTGGCGGAGGGCTTGGCACCGCCCACCGTGCGGTTACCGCAGCGGGAATGACAGGCTGTCACCAGCCCCACCCGCGTCGCTTCGTCCAACCTTGTCCTCCTTTCCTTTCCCCCTCTCCTCTCGCTCTCCTCCTCTCTCGTTCTATTCGTACTATTCCTCGCCTTCTCTCCTTCCGTCTCCCTTCTTCCTCCATTAGGGTTTGGGTCTCATTCGAAGGGGGCTGGGTGATTTTACCGTTCTCCTCGGTCCCGGATTCGCCGCCGCGAGAGCTCCTCTTGGAGGCCCGGATCGCCCGATTCAGTCTTCTGCGGCCCCCGGAACGATGAAGATGGGGGTTTGTAGCCTCTACGATTGTGACGTTCTTCTCCGACGCTTTTGTGGGTAACAGCCTCTTTCTTTTCCCTTTCTTTTTGGCTGTTTGGTTCGCTTGTAATGGTGATATGGATGATTATTTTGGGATTTGATGGCAAGAAAGTGATGTTAATTTTTGCTTTCTATCTATAAAAAGGGGTTTTTTTCTGGTTAGTTGATACATCTGTTTCTTCATCCGTTCTTAGTTTTCTTCAAGAACTATGTAATGAAGCAGCTTTATGCATTGGAAGGGGGATTAAGCTAATGCAACGAAACTACGATGTCTTTGTGCTGCAGAGGATGTAATTTTCATGTCACTGCAGAAATCATTACTTGTTTGGTTGGTACTGTTATCATCAGACTACCTTAATGCCCTAGCTCTATAAATTTGTTTCTGTTCATGAGTTATGGCAATATGTTCAATTAGGCTCATAAATTTCTACCTCATTTGGATTGAGATTATAGGTATAAGCTTATGCAAGCAGTCAAATTTATGGGTTTGGTAATGTTTAGTTGATGTTGAAATAAAGGTTACTTCGAAAGTCTTACTGCTTCTATTCTGGTTTTAGTTTCTCTTTTTTTTATTGTCAGAACAATAACATTTGCAAGTTATATCATCTTACTGTAACTTAACTTCTTGGGAAATGTTGTTTGATTGCCTAATCTTAGGGATATTTTGTAGATCGCATTATAGGTTCAATTAGTTTAGTAATGGCGCTGAAATGTATAGGAATTTATATGAACTAGGTTATTTGTGGGATTTAAATTTACAGGATTGTCAGGAATTCTTTTGTGTTGCATTTACTGGATGCATGCATTTCACATGTACCACTATGTCTTTCATGGTGATTTGCACCTGTTGTTTCCCTGCAAAAAATAGTGCAATTTTTGGTTCTGTGCCTCCTTTTTTGTATTTGGAATTCAGTGTAAGATACCAATGCCACTGGTTGCTGGAAATTGTCACCTTCAGTAAACTAGAATGTGTTCTTTGGTCTCTGTTTCAGGCTGCAGTTTATGACTATATAGGCCTAATTTTGATGAGTTTGTCACAACTTCTTTCAGGCATGCTTTGAGGAAAATCATCTTTGCATCATACAAGATTTATGAATAGAAATTTTATGAAGGGGTATTTTGGTTTACTTGTGGGTCATCTTGGATTCGTTGCTGGTAGATAGCATGCTTGGAATGTCTTTCAGGTGATGCCCCTGCAGAGTCTTGCCACCGATGCATTTGGTGTATTGACCATTTCCCTTGTCTTCCTGACTGCCACTCTTGGTCTACTATGCATCTTCCATTCTCTGTACTTCCAGTTCTGGATCAGTAGAAGACATTATCTGCAGCTCAGATATTTTAATGGGCCCTGGGTTAGTCGGATCATTTTAATTCTAGTCTCTATTTGGTGGGGCTTTGGGGAGATTGTTAGGTTGAGATTCCTACATACAAGGCTCTTTTCCAGCCAAGCATGGCAGAGAAGCATCTGCAAATTCTACATCCTCTCAAATTTAGGGTTTGCAGAACCAAGCATGTTTCTTATTCTTTCATTCCTTCTCCATGCCTCACTGCAGAAAAGGGAATCTGGCACACTGAGCCGACGGTGGAACAGAAAGTCGCTTGCGTATGTGCTGCTCTTCTGCTTTCCGATTTTCATTATGCAAATTGCCATCATTCTAGTTGGTGCTGGGTTTAGCAATGAAGAGCAGAGTGACAAGAAAATCAGTATATCAAAGTTCTTCACATGTGCATCTTCCTTAACAGACGGTGATACTGTATGCAAGTATCCACTTCTAAGCACTATAATTCTTGCGGGTTTTTATGCCCTCCTGATCTGCTATGTGACATATGTCGGTGCACAGATATTGTCATTGGTCATCAACAAAGGTTTGCGGCGAAGGATTTATGTTCTGATAGCATCAGTCATCCTTCTCCTTCCATTGAGGGCTCTTCTCCTTGGATTCTCTGTTCTTCCTAGCCCAGGCAGTCTGCTGTATGAGGCCAGTGTGTTCTTATCTTTCCTCATGCTGTTGTTTTGCACTACTGTTGGCATCTGCACTCTAGTGTTCTTCCCCGTGTCGGATTCCTTGGCACTGAGAGACATAGGCCATGCTGGAATCAGAGGCATGCCCTACGATGACTACTACCATGATGGTGCTCTTCTCATTGTTAACCAGAGCGATCAAAGGCCAAGTAGGAATTCTGATGAATCTGCAAAGAGTGGCTCCACGTCTTTTTGCAGCATAAACTTGGGTGGTTTTGCAGCATCAGAAGATATTAGCGAAGCCAGACTCTCACATGGTCCTGCCATTATTCCCTCATCTGTGTCATAATTAACCCCAGGTAGGCCCATTACCAAAAGTAGATCATCCAAGTTCTTTGACCTTTGGTCATTTTTTGGGTAAAGAAGGTGGTTGTAAAATGTGTTATGAAACAGTGGTTGTCTAAAAATGGTTTGCTTTATTGCTCATATGGAGATATATATACAGTTTATTTTACATATATATGGAGATATATATGTAAAATGTGTTTTGGCTATTGTAAAGGGTTTGTGGGCATCTTTTGTGATGATAGAAGATCATACTTCCAAGCAAGTACTATATATATATCTCTCATGAACCAGTTTAGAACAGCTTTAGCTGAGCTGTAGCTTGCCCTCTAGACCCTGGTAATTTGGGTGGAAGAAATGACCTTGCTGGATCTCATTTGTGTTGAGCTGTGATCTATCTGTAGCCTGGTTGGTTGTTTTAGCTCATTCTATAAATTACATATGGCAATCTGGTTTGACAGCTACTTGGTTTCAGTCTCATTGCTCAAAGTGTGCTAAACTACCTTATTAGCCTCTAAGTTTGTATCTTATTCCTTTTGTGGTTAGGAGGATATATAGAGAGTGGTCATGTTTTTGGCTCAAAGTAAAAAAGACAGCAGGAAACAATGCAGCTCAAATCTAGCAAAAGCCATTATGCATCTGCACTCTTTGATCTAATGCAAATCTGTACAACATGTCTTACCAGAAACAATGATCTTTTGTTAAAATGTAAATTCTTTTCGACACTCTGTATCTTTCACCACCAAAGGAGCATGATGGAAATGCACATGGTTCAGTCAGCAGGACAGTATGCTTGTAGCCCATCACAATATGATCCAACTAGCACTGGAATCATAAAACATGAGCTGCTTCATACCTATTCATAAATCGAATTAAAGGTTAACAATATCCAGATGATGCTTGGCAGACATCGAAGTTGTTAACCACCCTTAATGCCATGAGATTGTGCAGAAAAAAGAAAAATATTTTAGATACCAAAATTATACCGAAGAACAAAAGATCTATTGCTCCAGAACATGTTAATATTTAGAAACCAGTCAAATAAAATAAAACATCCATACATACATCAAATGGATGGCCTTGCGGTTCATCATCTTAAGAATCAAGATTTTCAAGGAAAAGAAAAAAGGGAAGACAGTGAGTTGCTATAACCAAATGCACAATACAGGCACTTAAACATCTTCCCAATGGTCCATCTTAAATCTGTTGAATGACCTTGATGATACAAAACGATCTTTGATGATCAATCATGTGATTTCTCCATTCCAAAAGTATAGATTTTTAACACAGTAAATATACAACATTAACAAGGATGCAGATTTTTGACAAATCGCAACATTAACTTGTAATAAAACAGCAGATATTATCATAAGCACAAAAATGAAACTAGCATTGATTCTATCATTATTTGCTTAATTTGCATATGAATATAATACTTGGAGATGAAATGTCGATCATCCATTACTATTATTTTTGCTCGGGGTAGGATGACAAAAGCAAAATGTTCCAGCCAAATAATGTACGTCCGTCAAAGAGCAGGGTAAAGAGATGCTATAGTATTAATGAAGACCATTATTAATAAGATGTTATAAGTTGATACAACATTAAAAAAACATCATGTTGCTTCTGCAACATTCTTCAACCTCCGCTTATTGGGGGAATGATAGCCAATTCATCTTTATTTCTCAATACTGTCGATTCTGGAGCATATTCCTCATTAAGAGCCAAAACCATGGAATTATAAATTTCCCGTAAATTTGGAAATTCAATTAAGAGTTTATTCATACAATCTCTGGCAGTGCTACCATCTGGCATTTCAAGACATAACTCTGTCGATCCAGTAAGATCCCGAGCTCTGGCAAAGAAAAGAACTTTAATCTTAATATATGGAGCAAGATCCTTATCCCGAGAAGGATTTGTTTTTTGGCTTCCAATCATATCGCAAGTGTCTGATTATAAAATTAAAGAAAAAGAATATCAAATTTCCAAACATTTAGCCATAGTCTAATGTCTTACTAAATGGAAAAAAAACTTTGTAATAGAAAAATTGTCCAGCATTGAAAAAATGGCCTGCAGAACAGATTCTCAAAGGGAACCATAAAATTAGGAGGATGATCACGAACATAAAAAAGGTACTGAATTGCTTGCAGATTAAATTAAACAGAGAAAAATGGAAGGTTCAAGATAAATCAAAATCTAAAAATTGAATGAGGGAAGAAACATCAAAACTTTGTTCCCTACATGGCATTTGGCTTGTCCTACAACTCTTTGAATTTTACAAATTAAAATTATCAAGAGAAATACGTATTTGGAATATTCGGGTCTAGCATGGGCTTCCTTCTTATACTCCAATCTGCATAGCAACCTCCTACTTGCTCACAAGTTGTTTTAAGGAAGTTTGTGAATGAACCCATCTTAAACAAAGAACTCATGCGTGCTCCATGTTTAGTACCCAACATCCCTGCTCAAAATGTATCTTACAGGTAATTGGGGCCCACAAATGTATAATTTCATAGTTACAACTGAGCCAATCATTAGCTTCGAGTGCACAATCATTTTTCTCTAACTTTTTGAAAGTTCATCTCCTCTAATGTATTCTCAATTTTCATATTCTCCAAGGTGCTCTGGAATACTTTTGTTACAAGCTAAAGGTATTGAATCTCATGCAAACATCTATGTCGAAGCACCTCCGATGGCCTCTATCTGGACAGTATTACAACATAAGGGAGTTGACTTAAGAAGCGTGATAACCATGCCATAAAATAACCACAAGTAGGAGTCAACAATCATCTAAAAACAGAAGTCAGCCGGAGGGGTTCGGTATATATAGCCTTGTTTCCGGGTATCGTTTCCATCATATATCAATCGAGAGCATCAATCTCATTAAATTACATTGAGAAAAGGAATAAACAAAGCTCCATATGCATCTTGTCATTTCTATTTTGGAGAAAGTTTTCTCACTAAGTTATATATCAGGACCTCAAGAATCGAAGATCTAGACATACAAAAACCGAAAAGAAGATATTTTTCTTATGAAGAAAAAAGTCAGACAAAAATTCTACTAAATTTAGAAACAAAAAAGGGACTTAACATAGAACTTCATAAAAGCTTCCGCGGAAACCTTACAGTCTATCACCACATAAGTGTTAGAGAAGAGAGAGCAATTTGCCCTACCTATTCTGCGGGCCCTGAAATTTTATTGCAACGGGAACCAGCAAAAGGGATTTAAAGGAAACCACTTAATCGTTTGCGTGAATTAAAGGTCAACAAGAAGCCATCTGCATTTGCAAATCTAGCAAAATTTCAAAGAAAAGGAAAGACTTAACACCAGTGCATAGCAAGAACAGCACAAAGCTGGTACCTTTGGGTTCTTCCGTCATCGTGCAAGACCCCGTCTTCTCGAGAGGGGAACCGGATTGATCGAGATGATAATTAGGGCACCGATCCCCCGACCCACTTTGTTTTATTCTATAATGACTAAAATACCCTCGACTTCGTGTTTGTTTATTCAATGTTAATGGCGCAATTAGGTCTTTTCAGATACCAAGAAGGGATCAAGTCACCTGCGACCGAGATCGCGGAGCTGCAAATCCCAAACGACAGCCGCATGCTGCGGCGCGTCTGCTCCTGTCGGACCTCTCCGCGTCCAGCCGCTCCCCTCGCTCGTCCCGCAGGCTCCGTCGCCTTCCTCGCCGCTTCTCATTGCGGGTCTGCAATGCTATAGGTATCATCTCTTCAATCTCTGTCCCGTAAACCCTAAATTCTCGTTTCCTTATCTTGCTTAGATCGCCATCTCTCCAATCCCTTGGGAAGACTAGCTCACCATGTTTTGATTAAAGATTTGAAGAAACTTCTCCTCCTGTATGATTTCGTTCTATGCATCCTTTGATGTTTTCTCACCATCGTTGGGCTAACTGAACCAAACCGTCCTGTGGCTTCCTGCCCTTATATTGTATGAAGTCTTCATTTGTGCATTTCTATTAAGCAGAACTATTATTTTCCTCCTTTTTCAGAATTATATGTCAGAAGAATGGTAACTTCTTAGAAGAGGATGCTAATTGGAAGGATATTTACGCAACGCATTTCTTGTATAAGGAGGACACAGTTATCATATCTGCAAATTAGACTCTCATGCCACTTTGGTTCCACAAGTGCCATTAGCAATGAGGCAAAGGTTGACAGTGAAGAGGACTTTGCTTATGCTGATGTCCCGAGGCCTGGTCCAACATGGCAGAGGAAGCCTTACCCGACCCCCATGAAGGTGTTGATTCGAAGGGCCAAAGAAGAGAAGAAAGCCAGGCAGGAAAACCCTTGCCGAGTCCTTGAACATGCCCCTGAAAATGGCCTTCTTGTCCCTGACCTCATTGAGGTGGCTCATCAAGTTTATAATGCCAGAGAATCTCTGCTTCATGGTCTGTCGAAACTTGTTGATGGTGAGGAAGCCATCGCTGTTAAAAAGTGTAGGTAAGCTCTGGATCCATCACCATCAATTAGTTTTACATGTTTTTTAATTGGTTGGCAATGAGAGTGACTTCAAGTTGTGGATATTTGACATTCTTCGATTACCAGGTTTTGCACTGAAGTGCATATTGGTCAACTTGGTCATGAGATACGGTCATGTGAAGGTCCCAAATGTGGTTCAAGGAGCTCAAATCATGTGTGGGGAAGAGGAGGAATAAGAGATGTTGTTGGCTTTCCATACTGCTACCACCTTTATGATAGAGTGGGAAAGCCAAGAGTTGGTCACAAAGAAAGGTTTGGAGTCAAAAGGCTTCCGGCAATAGTAGAGCTGTGCATTCAAGCAGGTCTTCACCTTGAAGATTACCCAACAAAACGAAGAACCAAGCCTGTTTATTCAATTGAGGGGAGAATTGTAGACTTTGAGCCAGAGGAGGACAAAAATGCATTTACAGGAAATAATTTTGACTCAGCAAGAGAGGTTCTTCCAATCATCTTGGATGGTGATAGGCTTGATGTGGCAGGGACGATAAGTGAATTCAGTGCCAGGACACTGCAGTCCTGGTTAGATATGAGATCAGGAGCAACGAAGCTTATGAAGAAGTATAGCGTGATAACCTGTGGCTACTGCCCCGAAGTTCAAGTGGGGCCTAAGGGACACAAGGTGAGGATGTGCAAAGCTACAAAACATCAATTTCGGGCTGGCTTGCATGCATGGCAGGAAGCCACGATTGATGATCTTATTAGACCAAATTATGTGTGGCATGTGCGTGATCTTGATGGCCCCCCACTGGCCAATGAGTTGAAGAGGTACTATGGAAAGGCTCCAGCTATTGTGGAGCTATGCGTGCAAGCTGGTGCACCGGTGCCTAAAGAATACAGAAGTATGATGAGGTTGGATGTTGTACCCCCTGATCATGATGAATATGATCTTGTTGCATAAGGTTTCTTACTTCAGATGTCGTGAATCCCATGGTTCAACTAAGCTTGGTGGTTATCAGTTGAAGAATAGGTTAAATCTCAAGATGAGGCAAAGGGTATCAACCAGCAGCAATTTTCGTGCTCTGAATAATGTGTGAGTAACTTAAATCCCAGTTTTGTTATTTATTTATTGCTCAGAAAGACTCGCTGTTCTTACATCTTTAGTTGTGAAATTGTACTTGAGACCAACAAAGAAGCCAAGAAGGATAATTACACTGATTGCAACATATATAATATATCAAAATTTAAAGAAATTTTATGAGTACATATTGCACTCTTTTCGAGTGTTGTAAATATTGATTTGTTTCCTTGCTATAACTACAAATATAGAGACCATAGGTGTTCAAGGTAAATGGGCAGGATATTATTGACATGGATCTATGTTTATCAAGATCAGAAGTGGAAGTATGCAAAAAAAAGTTTAATAATCCAAACATTTACCGCTGTAGTTGCATAACTATGACTTGATGCTTTGGGTTGGAAATATCAATTCAGGTGTGGATAGCATGAAACCCAATAGTACCGAAGTTGGGAATGCATTCATGGGTCTCAAGATGTGTGAGGAACTGAGACGGAGGATAGAAGTAATTGGGTTCTTGATTGACATTTGCATATATGCATTTTGTGCTGGAGCTGATATATTTCTTAGCAAAATGCTTGGTATTAAAGCAAGTTGGTGAAAATAAGTCATCCATTTGGATTATGTATAAGTTATCAAACACACCATGATTGCATTAACTAGTGAAATGAGAGGTAAATGAAAACTACCAAAACAGTCTCTCTACTAGGGCAAGAGAACACTGGGCTTGTCCATATTTACTGGGGTCTGCAGCAATTTAAACACTCAGTATGCCCAACCATATAGCCATGCATACATCATCAAAACATAAACTCCTTCTGATGGCTAGACTGAAAATGAATGGAAACCAGAATAAATAATTGCCTAACGGTACTGATTCATATAATTTTCTTTAGGTTTCCTATGGGCTTTGCGACTGTAAAGATCTGCTTTCTAGATAAAATTACATGCTGTGCAAACCAATGAAAGGTGAGATCAAACTTCTCTTAGGTATGCCACATGTAAAAGCCATATATTGTTTCAAGGGAAAGAGGATTACAGCCTCTCCCTTCCTTCATCAACAAGGATGGATGAAATCAGGTTCAATTTGAGAACAAGTAAAGAGCGCTGAGATCAAGAGCTCATCACTGCTGAAGTAAGGTTGAGAAGGAGCTCTAATGCATCAGATGCAAACTTCCTTGCAAAAAGGAAACACATAGTGGTTGCTCCAGAGTTGTATTTACAGATTTTACTCTCTCTTATTGACTGGATCAGGTCCTTTGTTATGTTTTGATACCCATAGGTTGCTGGATGAGGACCTCCCCTGGACCAGTCCACCCAAGTAATGCTCCTGTTTGCAATCAAGGCCCCATGGAACATGTTGAAGTAGGTGGGGAAGTAGTGCTCATCAGCATAGCAAGGTGGCTGGCAGTACTTTCTGAAGAGGAAGTGGTACTTGAAGTCTGCAACCACTTCCACGGCCAGCGACCGGCTGAGCTCGAGCCACTCCGACCCCTTCCTCCACTGGGAAAGCACAATGTCAGGTGCCATGCGGTGGTTGTACCGGCCTCGACCGAGTGGCGAGTTCTCGTCAAAGGACTGCACAAAGCTGTGGGCAGATCTCATTAGGTACTTGTAGACCGTTGGGAAACCATAGACTGGAATGCAGCTCTCGGAGAGCAGAACGAAGCGCTCGTTCGAGAAGTCCAGCAATGCATTAGCCAGAAGTCGTTTTTCTGCGTCTACCATCGATATCGATCCCCATCGAACCACCTGAGTGCAAGTAGCAGATGCAGTGAATGCACTGAGATGAACTTTCAGCATGTTTGAGTTGAACAGTTCTTTGAGGTCTTCCATATTAAAACTTTGATTAGATATTATTCCTATAGTAGTAAAGGTTCAGAAAACATCATCTGTCAGCTCAGATTAGTTGCTACTGCAGAGATGTGCTAAAACAAGAAACATTTTTATCCTGTTACTGAAGAAAATACATGTATCAGGATACATCTATTTTGCAGTGATTGGGATATCAATGTTGTTGTTAACTCTCCTAAGCAGGAGCATGACATCATCCGAAGTATTTCATGTGATTTTACACACATCAAAATGGCTACTAATGTGTTTTAAACATGTGATTTGGCTTGCCAGGAAGAACACAAGACTTTGCATAGACTTGTATCAACCAAAAGCCGTATGATTCCACTAAACGTATCAACTCAAACAAATCCAATGTCTCAGTTAACATAGAGTGTGTTGGTGATCAGAATTCATAAAGATGAACCTACATCAATCTTGCATACCTTGTTTGGAATCTGGCGGCCATAGAATGCAGAACTCTGTGACACATTGAGGTTGTATCCTGGAATTGTGTGTACGTAGATCGAGTAGAGGTCTTCATGGCCTTTCAAGAACTCCTCCCACAGTGGTGACAATGGCAGAGGTCCTCTTGTCAGGAACATGAACGCCACCTTTGGCACCCTTCTAAATGGGTACTCCTCCACCTTGGGCACCATGGAAGCCCTCCAGAACAGCTCCTCGTCACTCATCTCATGCAGCAGATGGCTTGGCCGGACGAAGCCCTCCAACCTGAGACTACTCTCGCAGTTGGCCGTGTGTATGCTCATGGGGAAGAGAAGCCCCGGCCGCGAACCGATGTGGTGGTGATGGGAAGAGCTGCGTGCCACCGTCCACAAGCTCACGACCGCCGCCACCGCGAAGATGATCACGGCGGACACGGTCTTTAAGAGTCCGCGGGAGGAGTCCTTTCTTGGAGGAGGGGGAGGAGGAGGACATGGTCCTACTTCCATCTTCCCCGCCTTGTTTCTCGATGCCGGTTTCATCTGTTCCTTACAACGAACTCTCCTATGGCGAAGCTCATCTCTTGCGAGAATGAGAAGACGGTATCAAAAGATGGAAGAACACGAAGAAGAGCTCGAAGAAAGGATTACGTACAGCAGCGTGCAGCGACGAGCATCCGAACCAGAGCATCCGACACGACAAACACGAGCGGGCTTATCGGATTTTGGGTCGTCGCTTTCATGATCCGACCCGATATGTCCGCTTACCCGTCAACAAGTACAGACGACACCAAGCGTGGCAGTCGTTGGGTCCCGCACCTTCGGAAAAGGTGCATCAACGGGTATAAAGGGTTTTGCGCCCCTTACCCACGATATTAATTAATGAGCTACCAGTAGTCAAAATTGTGAGAGTCAACGTTGCGTAACAAAATTGTAATAATTCCTAAAAGACAGGGGTGGATATGGTCTCCACGTGACACCAAGCGGGTGAGCCCATGTACTCACGTGGATTCCACGAGGGATCCAAGTTTGAATCTAACGCTTTTCCTACCCGGTCGTGGGCTCCACAGTGTTCGCCAATCACCAATCAGGTACATTTGTACGTCAATGCCCACCCATCGCCGCACCGGCAAGCATCCTCGTGAGCGACACAATTGGGAGTGACGCGGATATGACACGTCATCCCCAGCTCACCAAGGAAACAAACCACGGCACACACGACCGTGTCAAGAGAGCAGGTGTGGCGGTGCGATCAGGTCCACGAGAACGGAGTAAGTGATGAAGGGTTAGATTGGCTTCCACGTATGCGATCGGTCGTCATCAACAGGGCGGTGTGGTGGGAACAGCTCCCACCAACCATTGCGGATTTGATCGCTCTTCCCAGTATACGACCTCGTCGTTGTCTGCTTTCGCTCATCCACTCCCATTCCAGCTCTCCTGGACTCTCCCTCCCCCATCTCATTCTCGATCCCTAGCCGGAGGCGGCGAATTCGAGGTCCTAAGAATGGGGATAGAGATCTTGGCGCTCTCCCGCCCCTCTCCTGCCTCGCAGTGTAAGTCCTCCTCCACCGTCCTTTCCCCTATCTTCTTTACCGATCAGGGAAATCAGGAAGAGAGAAATGAGTTACTAATCGTGTTTTTTTTTTTCGCTGGAATAGAACCCAATAGGCCTGTTTCATGTCACTCTGGCTTAATCTACAATTACTGGTCATGCCCTTTTATGTTGTCTGGTTTAAGACGAACATCGTCTCCTTGTGAATATGGGGAAATCATGTTTCTTTTGGAGGAAGAAGCGGATTTTTTGTTTAATTTCCTATAAAATCGCTAAATTTGCAATTTTTTCCTTTGGTTTGTGTTTCGTTTCCTCTAGGGGAGCGGTTGTCATCGTCTCATCAAGCAAGTACCAGGGGTGTCATAGAGATGGCCAGCCTAGAGCTTCGGTCTTCGAGTTTGCCTCGGACGAAATCTTTGCCTGAGAAGTATTCCTCAGCTAAAGACTCTGGTTTCAACATTATTATAGTATCATCTTTTTTCTTAGAGTGTTTTTTTTCAGTGGCAAAACTTGATACCTGAAAGCTAATTGTAGACTGTGGAAAGGGAAATATACAACGGTAGCTTTATTTAGCTGCATTTGAAGAAATAAGCTACCCTTCACTGCATTTCTTGTCGATATTTCCAACTTATTTTAGAAAAGAAAGATTTTTCTTTTTAAAGTTTAACTTTGCAGTAGTATCTCTTACCATTCTTCTAAGGCTTCATTTTAAACATCCAATCTCGTATCCATTACTCTATTTAATTTATATGTTGCTGCCATGCATAAATTCTGAAAGAATCAATGAACAATTAACTTTTTTATTCAACCGCCATCATCCCAGCTTGCATCACACATGACCTACTCGTAACTTATTTATCTATCATCCTGGTCCTCTACTATTGTAGCTCTTTGTTAGTTATTTTACCTTCACTAACCAATTTCATTTGGTTAATATGTGATGCATGATCTCACTTGTGATTCTTTTCATGCTCACATTCGTAGAATCACCTTGTTGGAGTATTTACCTTCATGATAATTATGGGGCACTGACATTCTTTTGGATAACTAATTATTTTTTGCATGTGACAGGGTTCTACTGCCAGCAACATGCTCAACTCAGATGTTGGGTCATTCTTCTTGGCAACACATGAAATCTGGTGTTGGACCATGCTATTGGATGAAACCTTTAGTTCCGAAAAACTATCCATGGCAGCCTGATCTGTCCTCATCCAATCATAAGCGATCATCTAAAGTATACTCATCATCTTCTGAAGCATTACTGACCTCAACATCCCAGGCATCACAGGGTACAATTCTTGTGGATAATGAAAGAGTTGGGGTTTTGTTACTCAATCTCGGTGGTCCAGAAACTCTCGACGATGTTCAACCATTCTTGTTTAATCTATTTGCTGATCCGGTAAATGAATTTGTACTTTCTTTTTCATTCTTTTATATCTTTTGAGTATGAAAACTATGTTAAACTTATTATGTCTTTATGGAAAATCATTCTGGTTACGTTGGTATATTGGAAGATCTTATTTTCAAAAACATCATTTTGTGTGGAAATATGTGAATACTCATTAAAAAAAAAAGTATGCATTCATAAAGTTTGGTTACTTTGTAATTGTAAAACTTTGTAGGAGGTAGGGAACTACAGATGGTAGGCACCATTTGACACTTGTTCTGGCGTATGAGACAAACAAGGTGCTTATCTAATATCTAATACACAAGGCCACAGAGTAAGGCTATTCAAGGTGATTATCTAAGTGATTCTCTCCTTTTGATCTCCATGTGTCACTTTGCCATAACTTGAACCTTGGTTTTTCATGTGAGCAACAAATTATTTCCATCATGTGAACGAGTCACCCACATGATGCAAGTGAACTTTGTCTGTCAATTGATGTATACCATTGTCTATACATTTTTCTTTTATACAACAAAGTATTCTCACTTGACTGAAAGAAGCTGAGAAGTACCATTGTCTGACAATGACATGACAAGCAATATGAAGTGTCCTTATTAGTATTTATCTTATTTGTAATTCCTTGGAACAAAACTAATAATACTGTGTATTGACAGGACATCATTCGACTTCCTAGGATGTTCCGGTTTCTTCAGAAGCCTTTGGCTCAATTCATCTCTGTTGTTAGGGCGCCCAAAAGCAAAGAAGGTTATGCTTCTATTGGTGGTGGTTCTCCACTCAGACAGATAACTGATGCACAAGTAAGTTATTTTTCATTCAATTTTGGTTGAGAAATTATTTTCAAGTATACTTTCTCTTTCTGTCCTTGTCTTTAATAGGAATGTAATGAAATAAATTCTTCTCTTATTAAGCTCAAATTTTAGTTATTTCTATATTCTAATATTATTGGTTAGACATAACATAGATGCATGACAATGTTTCAACTTTCAACTGTGGTCAGTTTTGCATTTGTTAACGTACAACATCTTCCTTGGTTAAAAAAAAATGAAACAGTACACATCTTCCTAGTATGTTAGTGAGCAAGACAACTATTTCATCCTTTGAAAATTTGGTTGTCAACTTAATGTATCTGTAGCAGAAGCAAAAAAAAAAAAAAAAATCATAGTGCAGGGCAAGGATTTAAATACCGGTCTGACATCAATTTTAGTAATCTATTGAACCAGTATCATAAAGACATACCAGGTGATATACAAACTTGTACTGTTCAATATCATTTTTATATAAAAAATAAAACAAAGTGTGTAACTGTCAAGCTATACATTTCATTATTGGTACTTGGAAGGACTGTAATTATCGATCGACACATACCAATCCAACCGGTATTTAAATAATTGATATAGGGATTTTGAAGTACTATAGAAATTGGGGCTCTTGTAGTCTTCCTTGTCTAATGTTGACCATATGATATCTATAGTGACATTGTACCTACTTTTTCAACTGGATTTTTATTCTTCTAGAAAATTTGTTCACATCCTGAAAAACAAAAGTTATCAAAATAAACTAGACATTCTGTTATTTCTTAAGTTTACTTTTTAATTTTTTTGCAAAGGGTAAGTATTGAAGACGTGTCTTGATCCCAACATCTTGTGGATAAAATCATTATCAGCTAACCTAGGTAGCACCAGATGAATTCTCGGTTATGCTATGGTTAAACACAGTACATTTTTCAATAGGACACTCAACCATCATTAATTAGCCGGAATTTTCAGGATGTTTCAACCTTGGACCTGGACCACGTGCTTGACTTTCATGATTCTCAGAAAAATAGACTTATTGTCAAGTAGAGATCATTCGGCTTAGTTTGATTGTCATTAAAACGGGGGATAGGTGGATCTGGATTGACTTTGCAGAAGATTAGAGAAAGTTATGCCTCTAAATAGGACAAAATTGCCAAGAAGCCTGCTCGATTATTTTTTGCCAAATATTGGCATGACTGTGTAAGTGTGTATAATAGTTCTTGCAAAATATTACTGTCATTTGCCTGGGGCATTTTTCACAAACTGCTGTAAGGAGATAGAATAAAGAAGCTTACAAATATTTTCCTTTTGACTAATTATTACCCTCTCCTTTAAAATTTTACTCATTACAATTGTATTCAAAATTCTGACATCAATTACTGTTTACTTATTTTAATTGAAATTTTCTGTGTATTATTAAGGCAAAAGCATTAAGAAAGGCCTTGCACGACAAGAATGTTCCAGCAAAGGTATATGTAGGAATGCGTTATTGGCATCCATTTACTGAAGAAGCCATCAACCAGGTAAATAATCAGTGCATTTTTGCATAAAAATATGCTATCATAGTTGCAGAACATTGTCATTGTTATTTTCCTAAGTGAAGTTTGTCATCAAACATGTGAGTTGAAGTGTAAATCAAGTGCCTTTTATCTGAATGAATATTCATACAGGAAATTTCATATAAATGCGATTATGATTTCTGGCTAATCATTTTATTTTTTTCCAATTGTTATCTTGTTTTTGTATCAAAATCTTGTTTCTTAAGTTCATTATCTTTTGTACCTCAATAGAAGCATTTACAACTGTTATGTGATTGTCTACAAAGTTCATACATCATTGGACATATTATGCCCATTTAAAATATCTATATGCTTAATTTTCTACATTATGGCCAAATCCATGAAGACTTTTCATGCTTTACAAAATACAAACAACAGGGCATGGCTACTAAGTATCACCTAAATTGTGGTACTTTAAAATTTATAATTAGGTTCACTTATCTATAATAACTATTTTTATGAAGGAAACTGTCAGAGGATTATCCAATAAGTAATTATGATAGGCCCTCCTTTACTTGATTTTCTACACTTCAAGAAATTTAAACAGAATAAAAGTGAGACTAGCTTTAAAAGATATGCCCGCTTTCCAAAGTTTTAAATACTATCTGATACCAGTTTTAGCAACCAATCAGACCGATATACTAAGTGGTATAGTCGCTAGTCCTTCTTGGTACCACATAACAAAAATGGTATACCAAGTGATGTCAAGCTTATGGCTCAGTTATCGGTCATTGGTCAGAATAAAAAAATAATGTTGGTTATGTATTGGTTTCACCAGTATTTTAGCATACCTGTTTCATTGTCAAATTTCAACCTAGCAAAGAAATACCAATGGTTGTTGACAGCAAGGATTAATATTTTGGCCCAATATTGATACCATTTGATACCAGTCAGCTACAAAATCGGTACAGTGTCTGTGTCATATAATATACAGAATGTCAGTTCGACTCAGTATCGGTTGGTACTAACCAAACCGCTACAAACAGAGAGAGAAGGTGGAGATGGAGCAGTACAGGTGGTACCATACTATGGAGGAGAGGCAGTGACGCAATGATGCAAATGAGCAACAAAGGCAGAGGTGACACTTGGCAGCACAACGAAATGATAGGGAGGAGTAGAAGCAGTAGCAGAAGAAGCAGAGAAAAAGAAAGAGAAAAGCAGTACATAGATATTGGTACTTGAAGAAAGGCTTACCATCTAGTGCAGCCCAGTACCAGTTAGCTTATCACCTGGTAAGCCAGTGTGGTAAGCTTACCTGGTAAGTTTTGGTTCCAGATCCGACTGGTCAATATTGTCCATTCCGCACACCATCGGCCATTGGACTGTAAAAGTCAGTCCATACTGACCGGTACAATCAGAACTTTAATACTTAATTGATAGAGGAAACCCTTTTTCATTTTTTCTTTCTAGTATGACTTGTTTTTTTAGTCGGTTCTTTTGCTCTTGCATCATCTAGCTCTTACAACACCTGTTGATTTATGAGTTATCATGAAAATGACAATCAATAGAACTCGTCAAATTTGTGCTAGACTGTCTAAAAAGTCCAGTGAATATATGCTAAAAACTGTCGAAATCATATATAACAGATTATAGTAAAAAAGAGGTTCCATTATGTGATAAGTTTTGTTGTGATGAGCATGTTTGCTTGTGTCTAGAAGGCATATATCGATGGCTTTTAGTAATACATTAATTAGGTCCATCAAAAACTGTATACAGAGTCCTCGAAATTTGTGATTATGATTCCTTTATATTTCAATGATGCCCCCGAGCCACAGTTCTCAATTTGGTTGTATGAAAGGGACTATGATAAAAAAGCACAGTAATTTTTTTGTAACCATGCTGTTTTCAGGCTATAATAACCTACCCTATTTTAGTTGCAATTTAGTTTTAGCTTCTGCATTATCTGTTTCTTTCGTTGTAAGTTTTTTCTGTTTCACTAAACTTGTAATTGCAAAACTTCTCAATTTAGCAATATTCTGTTTTATCTGTTTCACTAAACTTCTCAATTTTCTGTATTACTAAGCAGATTCGTAAGTTTCTCTAATTTGGTTCATGTGTGGTAGATTCTCCTTTTAACTCTTGGAACTATTTCAATAAGATTGCTGGTTCAGCAATTTTCTGGATCTTGAATCTTAATATTTTATTAGAGAACTAAAGTTTTTTACAAGTGATGTTGCATTTTTTCTCACTTTTAGTTAAATTTGCATGACGAAACCTTTGAGGTATGAGCAATATCCATGAGTATTTGTCATACTAATTTACTACTAATATGACGTGAAGAAAGTGCATAGTTGCTCCAGTGCACTTCATTATTTGACCTTTTATACTCGCAGATTAAAATGGATGGGATCACAAAACTTGTTGTGCTTCCTCTGTACCCACAGTTTTCAATATCAACTAGTGGCTCAAGTCTTCGGTTGTTGGAAAGTATATTCAGGTCATGTGTTTAAATTTGACCACTAGCATTCAAGTTTCTTCTGTATAAATTTGTGACATTGATTTGGCTTTGTAGGGATGACGAATATTTGGTAAATATGCAACATACAGTTATACCATCCTGGTATCAACGAGAAGGATACATCAAGGCGATGGCAGATTTAATTGAAAAGGAGGTGCAAAAATTTGAATCCCCTGAGAAGGTGCAAATTGATCTGATTACAATCTATATACTTTTGATGGTCACATTTTTTTTCGTATTATTTTGCATCTTTTGTTCCTTGGAATACATGGCTTAATATAGGAACTAATTTATCTTTTGCTCCTTAGAGCTCAGCTTGCACTCATGGAACTACGTAATTTGGTTCCCATAATGAGATAGCATATATCAACTTACTCTTGATTTTGATAGAATTTTTCAGAAAGATAACGCCACAAGCTATTGATTGTTATATTCAAAATTCGAAAGCAAATATTGATGAAGGGAAGAGTTTATCTCACTTTTTGGGAATGGTTGGTGGGGATTTTCTCTAATCAGCTCTAAGCACCCTATTTGATTAGTTATATCTGGAAATGATCATGTGTGTAACAGACTGTTCATTCTTGATCCTGGATTTTTTTTTTGACATGCTTGTATTCTCACGGTGGCATGTGGAATGATCTCATCACAATTCACATGAGATGTATGCTGGGTCTTGAATACATTGTCATATTTGTGATATCAAGGCATCTTTGGCCAATTGTGGCAGCTGTCACATCAAGAAATGGCATATTAATTACCAATACCAAACTAATGGAGCACTGGGATGGTGGAGGGCCTGTGTCTGTTGGCACATACATGCTTGTACAATGCTTGTTCATTATTTAATCACTAGCACAAGGGTAGTTGCAAAAATAAACTATCTTGCACAATTCCTTGATTGTTATCTTTTATTAGTCATTTGAGTGTAGTGGTTCGATTTGACATGTCAGAAATCACATAAAGATGGATAAAGCTGTTGAGCTTCCTGATTGGGTACTACATTAGTGCCTTTTGTTACATCTCTGTTGAGCTGTCTATGATATCAAGGATAATATAAGCTGTAACTGTTGAATGAAGAAAAAAAAACAGCACATTTCTGTCCTTTTGGGCTCCAAGTTTTAGTGATGATAGGAGCTGATTTAGCCTGTTGTAATAAAGCGTCATTAATTTGAAAAGGTTGTGCATGCGACTTTTTTTTTAAATAATAGATGAAAAAAGGACACAGTCCTTTTCCGCTTTGATAATGGTTGACGGATCTTGTTGTGACAATGAGGAAAAGATTGGCTCACAAAACCTACTGAAAACCACTGATAAGTTTGACCTAATATGTTTACCTTGCATATTAAATTGGAATTCTTCCCCATTTTTTCAAGTAGCTTACCCTTTCCTTTATGAAGCTTCTTCTTTGCCCCTTGTACCTTCAAAATTAAAATGCCAACTGATCGTACATTTCTTGTTCAACTAAAATATCATAACTTTAATTGGAAAACTGCATTGTAGGTTATGATGTTTTTTAGTGCTCATGGTGTTCCGCTAGCTTATGTGGAAGAAGCTGGGGACCCTTACAAAGCAGAAATGGAGGAATGTGTAGATCTAATAATGGAAGAGCTGGAAAAACGAGGCATTACTAATGCATACACCCTTGCTTACCAGGTAACCGAATTTATTGTTCATGATATTTTGTAAGCTTAATAATTGGTTGTTTCTTTGCACATGTTCTCTTTTGTGGTCAGAATGCTAGCTGTAGTTATGTTAATTATGAATGTCTGCAGTCCTTATTGTGTTACTTGTTTCTCACTCTCTTATATGTGTGTGTTTTATATGTATGTTTGTGCTTGAGCTTGGCTATATTCTTGTGGGAATGTGTTTCTGCAGGTAAGTACACATGCTATATTTTTCCACTCAACAATGTCTAGTATATGTGCATGCAATTGAGTAAAAATCAATAGGTGTGTCTGTGTAAAGTACATCATACATTTAAAACTCCTAGGTATACCCTTTTGTTGTCTTCAATAAAGTAACAGATGCAACTACTAATATACTGGAGAGTGGAGACAATTTATGTCACATCTAAACTAGTCATAGTTTCTCTCGCAATCATCTTATCATGTTTCATGTGGGAGATTAATTTGTGGTTTCAATTTTTATGATTACTAATTAAAATCTCACTTGCATATTTACCAAATCTGAAGATGTGAAAAGTGATCAACAAGATAAATTTAGGCCTTATTTTGGGTTCGATTTTGGCACATAACAATACAGCAAATTGACAACAGAAAGCATAAACTACATTTTTGAACATCAGAGCTTTCTTATTTTCACAATGTTCAGTCTTTAAGTAGAGGTCTCACACGTCTGAACTAACAGTACTGGCAAAGATGGGAATTTATTTTTGACTTGATGCCCTTATTTTCTGTCTTTTTTGTTCTATATTCTGCCTTTTCCTCTATTATTTCTATCTTCTATCACCTCTCTATTCTCCGCCTTTATTTCTCTTTGTTCTGTATTTTGGGTTTCTCTCTTCTCTATGCCTCCACCACTGTCTTATGGCTGCTTAACAACTAAGATCAGTCAGATTAGCTCCTGAATTTCTGTTCCTTTTTCTTCACCCTCATTTATTGCCTTCAGATAGTGAGTCGTCCATCTGATTGTTTTCATCATATGGTTGGTGGTTGTGCACAACTTTTGAATTGATAAAGTCTAGGCTATAAATATATTACTTTGATCCAGCTTATTAAGAAATGAAAATTTTGAAATCTTAAACTACATTTTGATGAACGGGCTCATCTCTATATATAGATGCAAATATATATATTTGTAGTGTTACCATTATTTCATCACTTTTTGAAGTGTAGGTAGTTTTTAGAGATAAGTAAATGGAGTTCTTGTGATCTAAATTTTCTTTGTTCATTCTATTTTGTATTATTTTGTTGTTCATAATTGCCAACTGCCAAAGTTACTGGATACAATGTTTATGATTCCTTTGAGACTTCCACAATTGATAATAGGATCTTTTATTAAGCTTCATTGGATGGTTTCATAGAGTCGAGTTGGACCTGTCGAATGGTTGAGACCCTACACCGATGAGACAATAGTTGAGCTTGGGCAAAAAGGAGTCAAAAGTCTACTTGCTGTTCCCATTAGGTATAGTTGCATCACATCATTCATTTTTCTTCAATGTCAAATGAATATTTCAGATTCCTTTAAAAATTGTATTTATGCAGATGAGACATAATTCAATTATTTTTAGTGTTGGGTAACATATAGTTGTTTACTTTTTTGGTATTCAATGTGCAGCTTTGTCAGTGAGCATATTGAAACCCTTGAAGAAATTGATGTGGAGTACAAAGAGTTGGCTCTGAAATCAGGCATTCAGAACTGGGGGCGCGTACCTGCTTTAGGATGTGAGCCCACATTCATTTCTGATCTTGCAGACGCTGTTATCGAAAGTCTTCCTTATGTAGGAGCAATGGCAGCTTCCAGTCTTGAGGCTCGGCAGGTAACATTTGTTAATTTTCAGCAAATACCACAAGCTAATGAATGCTAGAGGCTTTTTCTTACTAATTTACGAGTCTGGCTTTGGACACTACAGTAAGAGTGAAGAAGGATAATAGTTAAACATTGTTATAGGTAGTGTTCAAGCCTTCCCCATATCTAGGTCTTATGGTGACTAATCCTTGAGTATTTTTTATTTAGTTTGACATGCCCATATTATGGTATCTAATTATGTTGTTTACTTTTTAGATATATCTGAAAGATCTGTGACATTTTGCTTAATAAGCAATATTCGAAGCCAATAATGTGTTAGTAGCTTTTTCCTTTTTTGGACTTATCTTGTTGAATGTTTCGGATAAACTACTATGCTCTAAGAAGCAAATAAAAAAGAGTGTGAGGTACTATTTTGATCTTAAAGTGGGGACTACTTCTAGAATGGTTCTCAAGATTTGCTTCACAGCCTTTCCTGAGAAGACCTGATGGCTTGCTGGATTTCCAGAATTAAGCACTATTATCATACTAAATTGAATCAAATTGTGATCGTTACTTGAATGATTTAATATGATGGTCAGCGTCGACTTTGTTGAGCCTACTTACATCCTGCAGTGATTAAAACCTTAATCGTTATATCATCTTGATATTGCAAAGTCCTCAATAATTATATGGGTATATTATGTTGTCTGAACTTGCAAACAGTTTCTTGGAGGATAGAAATTGCTTTGTTGTAAAGCCTAATGCTAGAATGATTTTGGTGACTGCAGTCACTTGTTCCGCTTGGAAGCGTAGAGGAGCTCCTGGCAGCATATGACTCAAAACGTGGCGAGCTTCCTCCTCCAGTGACAGTGTGGGAATGGGGTTGGACCAGAAGTGCCGAGACCTGGAATGGCAGAGCAGCCATGTTAGCCGTCCTGGCATTGTTGGTCTTAGAAGTAACCACAGGAGAAGGCTTCTTGCACCAGTGGGGCATCCTCCCACGGTCGATCAACTGAAAAAGCTTCCACCTCAGCTATCAGAATCCAGCAGAGTCAAATCAATAGGAGAAGCAGGCACCATAACATCCAAGGATCTTTATATCCAATCCCTTCATCAGTGGGTCTTCAACTTCCAAATGCTGCGCTTCCACTGAATATAAACTATCCAGAACACATTTTTACATGAGTTTAGTAGAATGGAATGTGTTGTATACTTCATGGATAGTTGGATACATCCAAGGGAATATATATGACCCTAAGAATGTTGTATAATGTGTACACTTGAACATCTGCTTAATTAGATACACCAAGGGAAAAGATATGACCATCCTGCACTTTCTAATCCCTTTGTCTTCATGTTCTTACTAGTGGACATGATTAAGGAGACTTGTATTTTTGTTATGTAGTTGGACAAAAATGAAAAGCAATTAATTTGGTACACTTTTTGAATCCCTTTATTTTCGAGCCCAACCTAAAATTTGGATTTGTTGAAAATTTTGGAAGATTTGAGGGGAAGGCTACAATGAAGTTTGTGATGGAGAATACAAATGTTTTGAAGGTGCTACTGATAAATTTAAGCAGAAAAAGTTTACCACACAGCAACAAAATTCTCAAATAATATCTTTCCAAGCATTGTCAAAGCAATCTCCAGAGCCCTGTTCTTTACAGCTTTGAATTAAATTCTTTCACACACCAGAATCTATAGATTACAAATAATTCTCTCTAGAACAAAAGGGTATCAAGAAAATAATTACCAGGATAAATTTCAGTGATAAAACAAAGTAAATACATCTGATCCCACCAGTAGAGATATGAGAAGCAGGACAAAGGATTTCTCAAGGATCAATATTGATCATTTTTCAGAGCTTGATGTCAAAAGTGATGTACCAAAAAATCATGAAAATTGTGTTTGAATCAATCATCCAAAATTTCTTCTCTAGAATCTTTAGTTGACTCTCAATTTTTAATTCTTTTCATCCTTATTCTTTTCTTCCACCATAAGTTTGGGTTAAACTTAAACCTTACTGGCTGTCACATGGACCCAATCCTGTCACTCTTCTGTGTAGACTAGTTGGAAAGGTGTCAAGTGGATCCATTGAGGACTCACATCCTCTGTCCTTAATTGAGTTTGTATATCTCTCTCTTACTTTGATCTCAGAAAGTTGTGTTAGCCATGAGTCGAGTGAATTCAAGTTTTCATGGATGTAGCTATCTTGAGAGGCAAAGACTCTTTGCTGCTGCTGCTGTTTGGAGATGGTTTCCATGTGATGATGAACAGAGAGAGAGAGAGAGAGAGAGGCCTACAATAATGCTGTCGTTGCTCATCATATCCCTATTGAGGACTCCATTGCGGGGTCTGCATGCTGCACAGCCTGCATCATTTCCCCTCTCCTCCCCTCTCAGATCTCCTTCTTAGACTTGAAGCTTGGCATCTGCCTTATAAGCTGCAAGAGCTCACAACCATGTGCATGTTGCTCATTTTTATTGGGCTATTGCTTGTGAAGGAAGCATGCAAACCCTTTATGATTCTTAACCTACACAACAGATTCCTTATAGCCTTTTGATTAACTTAGGACCTTTTTTTGCCTTATAAACTGTGTCATCATTGTTCATATACACACTAATGTTTTGTATCTTAGTCATCCTTGTATGCATACATGTATATATGCACAAGCAATGCACAAAGATGTTTCGTCTTCTTAGAATTAATTGCAGAATCTGGGTCCAGCCAACTAATCCAAATCTGCAAGCAATCCCATGTTTCGAACTCAATGTTTGTTCTCAATCATTTTGCTGGCAATCAAAGGAAGATAATGTCCTCCTCTTTCTTTGTGTTTGTACCATCCAAGGGATTCCACTTGCTTCAGGACAGCATCTTTTCTTAGATGCTTTGGACCCTCTACTGCACTTCTGATTCAAATCCAATGTAACATTCTTTCTAGGAAAAGGATTTAATATGTGGTGTTGTCTTGAAGGAACATAAACAACCAGACATACATACATACATATATACATATGTAGAGAGAGAGAGAGAGAGAGAGAGAGAGTTGGGTGCTGAAAGCTAATTTACATCTGGGCAGCAAAAGATGAGGAAGACAAGTCAGTGACTGCAACAAAAGTTTGCAGATACACAGCAGCTTTTGTAGTGTTTGAACTATTTTCATGCACTGGTCTGGAGATCTCTTAAGTTATACCTTTGGGCAAGTTCAATTATTATATGGAGTTCTTGAATTAATTTTATGGTGCAGACTGATCACCAAAATATTTACACAGGGCTTGAATTATTGTTATCATTTTGATACAAGAACAGTTTCAGGCTTATGGTTTCAAAAGAAAAACTATTTTCTTATGCTTAGTCTCTTCTTTTACCTTAAATTAGAAAAATGATACTTTTCGCAATGCTAGTAATTTTTATATATCAGTCTCAGAAATCTTTCAAGTATTGTAGTCCCTCTAATCATTTGCATCAATCCTTAATTAAAATTATTTTAATTAAGTTAATTAAAATTATTTTAAATTATATTTTCATTTTTCTCATATAGCTAAGAACTTAAGGTTCTCTTCATGAATATAAATTAAAGGATGCTGAATCATGTGAATTATATATATATATATATATATATATATATATATATATACTATTTTCATTAACTTTCTTAGTTATCTTTTTGGTATCAGAGTTTTCTTCCCTGCTTGCAGACAAGAATTGACAAAAATCAAATTATTTCAACACCTCAATTGTTTTTTATTTCCTTAGAAATGGATGCAATATCTCATCACCATAATCCACAGTATTCTGTGACCTGTTTCTTTCAGAGTTACGGCATCAGAGATATATTCTAGATATGATGTCGCTTTTGAGATCTTGTGATTCCTCAAAAGTTAGAGAGATGAACACTGAAACCCAACCACCATGTTTCATTTCCTTCCCCACTTCACACATTCTTTTGTGATGTACAAGTCTTGTAATTTATAGCTCAATCCCACTCTCAGATTCAGCTTGAATTATTCTAATTGATAATTGATGAATTGGTAATTATTTTTGGATTCTTTAATTAAACACCAATTTCTTGTTGGATTGACAAAAAAAAAAAAACATTTGGAAACACTTATTTGAAGGGAAAAAAAAAAACCTTGAGAATTAAGATTTAGTTGCTTTACAAGTACTTTATGTGTTTCAAGGTTTTGGTGTGAGAGTAATTCTAGAATTTTCTTTAGTAGATATAAATATGATCAAGTGGTGGTCACAGAGTAGGTGTGGATCTTTCATCTGTTTGGACTTTCTATTTGCATTTGTTTGGCCACAAAAAAAAAGTTTAGTATCTTCAGTGTTGTTGATATTTCATGACTACACATCTTTCTTGGGTCCAATTTAGTTTTATAATGATTATGCTGAATTAAAATAAATAAACAACAGTAAAAGATTTATCTAACTCCATGACAATGATCATAGAAGTTTATAATCCAAATAAGATTAGTCCATAAAAAGTGTGGTTTGTATGAAAAACAGAAAACTCAACATTCACAATATATCTGAGGAGGTAAGTATTTTAATGACTCTGTCAAACAATATTTGACTAAAAACTTATAAATAAATTAGTTAAAGTCAAAACTCTAATTTGAAGGAAGATATGAAAGAAGATATCAGAGAGATTGAGATGAATAATAAGAGATATTGGAATTAAATCAATTAAAATTTTGTCCTGGATCAGTGGAAATAGAAGAACAATAATATGTGATAAGATTGTCTTAGGAGGGGGAGGCAGTAGGTTTGAGAAGTAATTCATATATCTGCATAAAATATATGTTCTCTGGCCTCCCATGGAAGAGGGCAGAGAAGACCAGAGGCAGGAGAGAGAGAGAGAGAGAGAGGATAGGTGGGGCCACTGGTGGGTCCACCATAGATTTGGGGGATCTCATGCAATTGAAAACTTCAAGATGGTAGGGTCCACATGTAGAATGTTGACACAACAATGATGTCAAGGCAGAGCTAAATCAACAAAAAGGATAGTGTTAACACAACCTAATATATGCTGGTGATGAACACTGAGCAGATGGTCAATCATGTGTTGCATAGAAATCATCAGCAGGAAGGATTGGTTTGACCCAGAAAAGCAAAAAAAAAACTGTGGGCTGACAATACCAACTTGAGTCAAATTAAATGGTGAGAGATTCAATGTTGTGTGGACTTCAATGATTAAACAAACATTAAACATGCAAAGTGTCGCAAACATTATCATCGGGTGCTCTACCTTTTGAATGACATGCCTCTCTTAGTTCTCTCTCTATAGGGATTGTTTCTGGCAGTTGTAGTCTGTGAAGCTTACATGCAGCTGAATCATGGCGTCCGGATGGCACTGTAACATCACCACATCACCTGACACTCTTTGTGTTCCTAATCACAATGCACAGATCGACAAGGGAGGAGAAGACCGATGGGTTTTGCGGTACGAAGGCATGGCGGAGGAGGAGGCTGTTGGTTGAAGGCGAGCGTGGGGTGGAGGAGGGTTTTAAGGTCGATGTCTTCGAATCCCATGGCCGGATAGATTCCCCGACAACCAAATCTTGGGGAAAGTATTCCGTTCCCTCCTGTCGGGCCCCACACCACACAACACGCGCGGGGGTCCCACCATCTCCGCCACTCCTCCCATTTCCTTTTTCTTCTCCTTTACAAGAGCTTGATCCCGCTCCTCCTCCTCCTCCTCCTCCTCCGTCTCGGATTCTCCTCTTGCTCTCTCCTGTCCACGGCTGTTGCAACATGAGGCTATCGAGTTGGAGTCTGCAGTAGTAACTTGTAGGTGGGTGGTTGTGGTGGTGGAGGAGGAGGAGATTAGCCATGGAGGAGGGGGAGGGGAGCAATGGCGGCGTGTTCGAAGGAGGGTTGGAGGTGAGGGTGTTGGTGGTGGATGACTCCCCGGTGGAAAGAAGGATGGTGGAAGGCTTGCTCAAGAAGAGTGGAGCCATGTTTCAAGGTGAGATTAGTGAGCTTTTCTCTTTACATAGATATAATGGAAATTATGTTAGCCTTTTGATCTTCTTGTTTGGGATATTTGTGGTATCTTCATTTGGATGCTCTCTGATATGATCAATTGAAGCATTTCAATCCCACTGTCTAAGATAATTCTGATTTTTCAACATGGAAGCTTGTTTTGTTAAATGTCTTTTAGATTTTAAGCCTTCTTTTTGAGTTAAGATGAAAAATAGATCACTCTTCTGCAGATGATATAATGGTCTACTTTACTTGTCTTCATTTCATTACAATTTGCAATGCTTTATTTGGTTGAGTTATAATTTTTTATGTACATTTAGTTATAAAATGTTATTAGCATCATATTCTTTTTTTATGATGCAGACTATATAATGCAGTGGTTATGAAACTGTAATGACTCAAGTCATTTGGACTTTTCGAGTGTTTCGCCGCCACCCTCTTCATCAACGTGCTTTGGGTTGTCATGATGCTATATAATTCCCCTAAGTTCTAAGTTCTTCGGTGCTGCTCTCTCTTCTTTGTAACCTCAGTCTCGAAAGTTAAATGTCTGAATTATATCGTCGGTGATGATGTTCTTAGTATCATCGGTGATGTGTTGACTGCGATTTTTGTGCATTAACTTTCAAGGTATAAATTGGGCACTGATCAGACACCTAAATTGTCTGCCTCTCCTTCGTTTAGAATTTAGTTTTAGAGATGCATCCTTCCGTCGATTAAATTTCTATTGGGTTTCTTCCATATATAACCATTATAGATATGCAAATTTGCTGTTGAGATTTAGATTTCAGTAGGTTTTGTAATGCATATTCTTTTTCTTCGATACTTGGAATCGGTGGATATTAAATAAGCTAAATTTTCTAGGGACTCGACGATGATCCAACTTTTCATATGCATGATGCGAAATTTTGCAGAGCACATTTGTGAGATTTTAGCGATCGAGATCCAATTTGAAAGCTCAAAGCTTCTACTTTTGCTTTAGCTAGCAACAAATATGTTCCTCGACTCTTTCATTGGCCCAGTAGTTGGACTACCGAAAGTTTTGAGTTTTAGGAAGCAATCCGTAATCATTAACCAGCAAAAGTTTAGATTTCTGAGACTGATCATTTTGTCGAGTCCACACTGACGTATCAGCAACCACCTTTCCCTTGTTACTCTTATTAATTCTAATTGGGATTTCATTATTAATTATTTGAATAACTTTTAAAGCTGAATTGCTCAAACGAGTTATTTTTGTTCAGTTATAGCTGTTGATAGCGGAAAGAGAGCAATGGAAGTTCTTGGATTAACTGACGACAAAGCTGAACATCCTACCGTCGATGTAAGGCAGATTTTGAGAATATGTGGCTTTTATAATTGTTACTGTTACTTTCTTTTGGTAGGCAACATTTGTTAGGAACTTTTTTTTTTTCGGTCGAATAAAAGCAATTGACAATCTTGAGGAAAGATTATTGTGGTCCAACTTTCCAATAACCATTGTTGCATTCAGCTTTATACTTTCTAATCCGCATTCCGTTCTCATCAATTTTATTTTAAAATCGAGCCAACTGTCGTTCAATCTTTCGGTTTTATTAATTCACTGAAATAATGCACCTTGATAAGGTTTATTTATACATGATGTAGGACCAGAAGGTAGACATAATCCTCACCGACTACTCCATGCCAGAAATGACTGGATATGACCTGCTGAAGACTGTCAAGGTATCATGGTTTTGGGAAACATTTTTTACGCTATGCTTCATATTCCTATTAATCATAGTTATTGCTATTTTCTCTAATATCCGATGCATTGTGATATTATTAAAACAATATCTTGTCTTGTGATCTTAGGAGCAGAGCTGCCGAAAACCTATTCCTGTAATCATAATGTCTTCCGAAAATGAGCCACAGAGAATCAGCAGGTTTGTAGCTTCCTCATATAGTTTTCATTTCCTTCATCGAATACGATGCTTGTAAGGGATGATACTTTTCAGACATACATCAACTAAGTAAATTTTAACTAAGATAAGCTTCGATATTTTATGTTCTATGCATGAACATGGATGGATGCATATGTGTTACGACGTGGATATGTTACGAGTAGCCGAACAAACATTTTTTATGGATATCTCGCAACAGTTAAATACCAGAAATTTGCTATCTGGAAAGAATTTGGGTTGATTGTTTTTAAGTTTTTCTTCCTCATGATTGCAAAACCGGCTTTTCATGCCAAGATTGGTCTTGGATATCCATCATTTCATAAAATCATGACGATACAAGGTAGCATCCAGCAACATATATCTGACTTATCATGGAACACCATTTCTTAATCCCATCCATGACTTCTGAAACTGCTTTGCCTGTTGAATTGTCCTACAAAACTAGCTTCAGGGTGTTTGTTCTTGAACTATAGCTGACAAGGCTAAGTGATATGTGTTCATCTCCCGGTAGGTGCCGAGCTATTGGAGCGGAGGACTTCATCCTTAAGCCTCTTCAGACGAACGATGTGCTGAGATTGAGGAGCTACGCTCGACCAACAGAATTATCACCCAGAACAGGCACCAAGAGGAAAATGACACTAGAACTGATGGCTGAGAACAGCAGCTCGGACAGAAGACCACGCCTCACCGGGCTGGCGGTGTCATGATAACTATCATGATAACGATCGTCCGTCCATCGATCAATCTCAGTTTCACAACACGGTTAAAAAAGCACCAACACAAAGGCCCTCTCTGATATTGTAACTAAAGTTTAGTGCTTACTATCTATCTATCCCACTTCTTGGTGTGTCCATCATAGTGAGTTTGCTTGGGTGATGTGAGTGAATATGTCATCTATAGACTTAAAAGTTGTTCTTCTGAATCCCTGTGAATGTTCCAAATTATATTCAATGAAAGCTCTACTGCATCAATCAGTAAGCCTCATCCTGTAGCAGTCTCAATCTTCTCTTTGTGATCATGTAGGAAAGCTTTATATTGGTGTTTGCTTAAGCATGCATTTCATCCTCCATTACAAGTGTGTAGCACCAAATCCAATGCCTAATTGGTGGGTATGAATAGCGATCTTTACAGTGTATTGTGAATATTATTTCAAATTGGTATACAGTACCAAAATTCGGTACCGCCCGGTACGGGCGGTATGTATCGGTCCGATGGCATACCGATACGTGGACCGCAATACTACAGTGCTACAGTATGAAAAAAAAAATATAATTATTAGTGTATCGCTCGATACATCGGTACCATATCGTACCGAATCAATCTCAAAACATCAATACGGTACGATATTACATACCTTACTTTCAATAATATTCAAAATGGTGGGAACAGCCCTTTCATTTGTCATCATTCAAAAAGAAAAAAAAAAAAAGAAAGAAGAAAAAAACCAACATGAATAAAGATGCTGCTAGTCATTATGGGCTTTCATAGTTCACAAGTAGAGGTGTAAGCCAGTAGTGTCCAGCAAGCCTAGACTTGGCTGGTTCAGTGACCAGTTCAGTTCTCATAACTATGCCTTCCAATAATTAGTAAACAACCACAAACTAACTTCTATTAAAGAGCAGTGTGACTATTTTATTATATAAATCTTATCAAAGGAATCATCCAAGTTATTCTCCTTGACAAATAAAATACAAAAGTAGGACTTTGCACACAGCTACAGGGAATCTTCTTTTTGGAATAACCAGGTTGGCCTTCTTCCCAATTCTTCTTTATATTATAAAGAAACCTGAACCATTTGGTTGATTCTAGAGGAATAAGTATATACATATCATCACAGTGAGTCAATTTGTTCGTCGCTGATTTCTAAAGATTAAGATACAGTTATTTATATGATTCCTTCTTTGAAGGGCCCAGATTCATGAAGCAACTGCATGACATGCTTAACCTGCCAACAAAACAGTTAAATGATCAGAAAGAAAGAAAAAGAAATAAGCATCAAAACATACTTCTGCCGGAAAAGGTTTCCAGGTTTGAAAGGTGAAGCATCTATAAAATCTAAAGTTTTCACTACCCATGTTAAAACTTGATAATATAGTCCTCAGCAAGAGTTGCATTCCAACATATACACTCTTTTTAGGGTGCAATTCCTTGCAATCTTGAGCAAATATCCTATCGAAAAGGTTAAGATTCTGACCCTACAAATTGAGACGGCCCCTAAATTGAAGAACATTGAATATGATCTACAAGTGCACCAGAATTGAAGATCAGGAATCATGATACACAATATTTAAAAGTCAATTAAGTGGTCATATATATTAATGATTTTTCATCTAAAAGTAAAAAAGAACAGTTTTAACAACATAAAACATGTTTTAGTTTGATTAAAAGTCTTAAAGTATCAAAATATGCTGAATTTTAGCATGCATGTATCTACTGATGTTTGAGACTGGACCAGTGGCTCAGATATCAAATGAAATGATCATAGTTTAGTGTATCAATGATTTTAGAAAAATCTATCAGTGACTTATGAACATGCAATAGGTCCTTAATTTACATGGTTTCTGTTTCTTGGGATTTTTTATGTCATAGATCATAATCAAGGGGTAGAAATTCAATTTAAGCCCTAATTTTGATCTTCAACTGAAGAATAGAAGCCTTGATCATTGTTTGCAAAGAAACTTGATGTGCAGATTCAAAATATGGTTGCATAAACCACAATCGAGGAGTCTCAAATGGTCCAACAAGGAAATCATGCAATGTTTCATGCTGCAATGACTCGAGAGTAGGACAGTTTGCCTACTAAGCCTACTAATGAATGTTATTACGACTCTGGGGAGGCTTAAACATGATATGCAAGTTAAATTCTGTGACTTTACATCTATAATCTGCATGAGAATAACATATTGCATTGAATAGTTGCTTTCAGACTGCTTAACAATCTTTAGCAGATGTAACTAGTCCAAGGTTAGATCAACACTCTGATGAGCTTGAGTTCACATAAACAATAACCAATTCACTTGTCTGCACATCAAGAAAGCTTCAACTGAAAACAAATTCAGTCAGAAGTTGAGATTAAATTGTTTGGAATAAATGGTTCAAAATGATCAAATTAGTCTAGGTTAGACCAAATCAATGTGTATCATTCCACTGACAACTCAATGCACGTATTATGTGCTAATCAAGAAAAGATAAAACATACCATTGACATGAACAATAGAAATATTATCAAGACTATCAGTAGCTCATGATTAGCAAAAATGATGACATGTAATTTCTTAAGTAAGATCCTCACAAGTCACAAGTATATTATCTAAAATATTCAGTAAACTCAAAAGTGGTAGGAGAACATCATACCTGCTCAGTTTCATACACAAGAAAATTGTCTATAACTTTTCTGAAATCATCATCCAGAATGTAGTGGCAGCTGAATGTTGTGACAGGAAGATAACCACGCTGAATCTTATGCTCTCCTTGAGCTCCAGCCTCTACCTTGGTCAAATTCAAGTCAATGGCAGCTTCAATTGCCTAGAAGATGATTCAGCTTGTGTTAAAGTATATATGCAGCAAAGATAAACATTAGTAATCTTCTGATTATCTCCTATGCGATCATCATCTCATTCTCCCCTAGAATATTGAATTCGATTCTATTAGTGTTAGTGCAGACTTGGATTAATCCAGTAGTATACTCCTTGATTCTGATATGGAAAATTTAGTTTCCAACATTAATCCATGTCTTTAGTTGTTCTCGCTGGAGACTTTATGAAAAGTCAATCAAGCTAACCAGATCATTGATAACACTAAAGATTCCCTCATTCCAGCTTCCACCTTTAGTAAGTTTTCCTTATATCAAACAGGACTTTTTGTTACACCAAATTACCAAGAATGAGGGGTCTTGGGTTTACAGAAAGTATGGGACAATATTAGCAGTTCAGCACAATATTTGTATCAAGTTTCTTGGTGAAGTACCAGCTAGGAAAGAGATGTTTCAAGCAAGGATTGTAATTTCGTATTGTACCAGAGTATCAAGCTTAGCTCGGTACGGTATGGTACAGCATACCGAGCGGTACATTTCATTGTACCATTCGGTATATATATATATATATATATATATATATATATATATATAAAGTAAAAAAAATGACATCACCTCGATACTCCCCGTGCTCGGTTTCTGCCCGCGTGGGGAGAAGAAACCAAGGTTTCCTTCTCCCCATGCAAAAAAGGGCGACGAGGCGACGAGGCGACGTTGTCACCTCGTTACTTCTCCCCACGACGTCGTCGAAGCTTCTTCCCTCCCCGCGCGAATGAGAAGTCGCCGACAAGGAGGAGGCAACATCATCTGCGACGTCTAGCGAGGGAGGGCGGTGACGGATCGAGATCGTCGAGGGAAAGCGGCGCCGAATCTCCAGGTTTCCCTTTTCTTCTCCCTCAGCTAATACCACCCAGTAGCGGGCGACGACGGTCAAAATCGACCATCACCGATCGATTTAATGTGGTAACGGAGCGAAAACAACTCCAATCGACGGTACCACCCAACGGACCGGTACGTACCGCCCAATACAGGCGATATTATTCGACATTAAAAACCTTGATTTCAAGGCACAAAAGAAGAATGGATGTCATATTAACACCATTTTAATAAAAGTACAGTCATTTGTGCCTTTAGAGGTTGAATAAAGAGCTAGTACAAAATCAAAAAGAGGGTAAAAATTCTTTTTAAGACATTGATAAGCAGATCATCTCATCTTAATTCATTATAATTTTATTAAGTAAAGAAAAAAGAATGAACCAAAAGAAAACAAATTTGCACCAAGGTGA